>NC_056599.1:43320739-43417154 GCF_018340385.1 Cyprinus carpio
TTTTACGCACAATATAGATCTCTTTCTGTGATAGCTTATTCCAACTGCGGGCCGCCATAATAACTAAAAGCAGACTCTCCCTTGTTTTGTGTGAACCCTTGGTATTTCTAACTGACTCTATCTCAATGATCTGAGTGGTCTGTTAGGTTTATATTCTGTGAGCATTATCTGCAGTGGTATTTCGGTCCTAGGTAATTGAGGTGATTTATCAAACGAGTAAAAAGTACATTAAAATCAGTCCTAAAATGTAACTAGAAGCCAGTGTAAGGACCTGGGACTGGTGTGATTTATGCTCAGGATTTTCTGGTTCTAGTCAGAATCCTGGCAGCAGCGTTCTGGATGAGCTGCAGCTGTCTAATGGTCTTCTTGTGAAGGCCATGTGTGAGAAGGGACATTACATAGTCCACCCTGTGGTGATAAAGGCATGAACCAAGTTTCTCCAAGTCTTGACTGGAAACAAAACTCTAATTCTTATGCAATGTTTTTAGATGATAGTATGCTGATTTTTAGTTACTGCTTTGAGTCAATGTATGCATTCACCTTGAAAACTTCATCTTTGTTTCCAAATGCAGTGACTCAGTTTTTTCTGTTTAATTGAAGAAAGTTCTGGCACATCCAATATTAATTTCAGCAATGCATTGGCAGAGGGAGTCATGGACCATGGGGGGACTGCAGTCATTTTGGCGATAAGGCTAGGTAAATTTGGGGTATCATCAGCATAGCTGTGATAGGCAATTTGGTTCTTTCTCATTATTTGACTTAGTGGGGAGCATATACAGGCTAAACAAGAGCGGGTGCAAGAATTGAGCCTTGTGGGACCCCAACATGTCATGGACGTCAACTTAGACTTACGCTCTTCCTATACTCACATAATAACCTCTCCCCTTCTAAGTAGGACCTGAACCATTTGCGTACCATCCCAGTAAGCCCGACCCCCTCGCCAGTTTTCCAGTCTCTGTAGTAGTATGTTATGATTCAACAGTGTCAAACGCAGCACTGAGATCTAGTAATACCAGCACTGATATTTTGCCGGAATCAGAATTTAAAGCGAATATCATTTGTTATCTTAATGAGCGCTGTCTCTGTGCTGTCATGTGCTTGGAAACCAGATTGAAAATTTTCCAGGTTATCCATTTGAGTTTAAGTATTTGTTCAGCTGATTAAAAAACTACCTTTTCTATAATTTTGCCAATAAAATGAAGATTTTGATATTGCATTTTAAAGTCTCATCGCTAGCTTTACGTTGATCTTACGATCACAAACTCGCCAGTCTAATTTTAGTTAGAGGGTGTAGGTAGGGACTAATACCCGTTTTGCCTGCCGCCTACCGCTTGCTTATGACAAAAAGTGTAGTTCACTTAGTCCTTTTACCCATACAACTTGCTAATACCAGTGATAGACAGAAATCAGAAGGTCTCCGAGACGTGCCTACTGCTCCTACAGTAGGTGGCCATCCAAAACGGTAGTTCTACCACCATGCGTACCGCCGTGCCGCCGCGTCTGCAAAGTGCATTTGCAGCTTTTGACCCGCTGAGTGGCGCTTTAAATCACAATTTTTCAAACACAAGCGCATCAAAGCACATTTTCGCAAATTAGAGTCCGTGTTGCCCTCACCGATGTGTGTATATTTGACAGTAGTCGGGGAAAAAATGAAAGAAAAACACTGTAGGCTAGTTAAAAATATTTAATATTCACAGATGAACAGTTTAGTCCTTATGAAGATTGTGCGTTTCTTAGAACGAATTCAAGCAAGGATAAAGTCAAGCCTATGAGCCTGTGCTTATATTTTCTCTACACCATATTTTAGATTTGACACATTTAAATAGGGTGCAGTATTATTTATATAATATGAATTATGTGTTATATTATTCAAAAGAAATTGTGGTTTACTTTGCATCGGAAAGCATTAAAAGTGGTAGCCATGGTGAGCTAGGCTTGCGTGTTTTATAAATTATTTTCTTTATTTTAGTAAAATGTGAGGCACTGTATAATTCGCATCCCTTATTTAGGCCTCAATTAAAAACAAGAAACAAATAAAAGGTAAACCTGCATGATTTAAGCTACATCATTGAAACTCTAAAGAATAGGACTGATTAATAAAACGTCTTCACGTATAAACTCAAGTTCTCTCATTATAATCAACAAAAATGCACACAATGTAAAAAGAGCTTCATTAATTGACAACTTCAATGATTTTAAATGGATTTTCTTCTTACTTGCTTTCATATAATTTAAGTAAAATAAAAAATAAATAAATAAATTGCAGCCGCTATTTAAATGCAGTTTTGTATAATATTCTGTAAATTTCAGAGTGCAAGGATTTGCGCGGCACGCATGAGTGCTGAGTGCCCGTTGCAGCATTTATTCTTATTTGTCTACATATTCTATCTTCAGCACTACAAAATCTTGTTTAGTTTTATTTTGGATAATTGCATGTACAAAAAAAATTATTTACTGTGTAATGCATATGCAAAATGTGAATATTATTCATATTCAAGTGTTTGTGCGAAATTAATAATGCGCATGCATGACAGGGAGGCGCCCTCTCGGTCACGTGATTTTTTTCCTAATATATGGAAATTAACTGAAAATTGGGGTGGTGTCTCACATATCATGAGAAATATCTCTACAGAAAGCTTGAAATATCTTTTAAACGAATGGCAGCCGACAAGAAAACATTTTGTTTATTAATAAACTAATAATAAATAAATAAATAATATATATAATATATATAAATAAATAAATAATAATTAAAATGTTTATTTTTTGCACAATATTAGGCTACTTCCTGCTGTGCTTTGTGGCAAACTTAATGCATGTGCTTGACGCGGGAATATATTAAGGCTCATTATGGATTATAGATTAAATTAAATTAAATTTAATTTAATTTAATTTAATATAAACCTGCGATTAGTTGCATAATGAACAAATGAACGACTAGTAACTAGAAAAATCTTACGTGGTAAAGCGACCTATTAAAATACCCATCTAGACATCTCTGTTAAAGTTTTTAAAGCATTTATACGCGTTTGGCATAAATTTTCTTTCAGAATGGTCTGTAAGGGAGAGATTGCTTTAACACTGATTTTTCCTCTGAAACACACAACAACGAGAATTGAAATAAAATCAACATTTTATGTTTTGAGAATGGCCAACCCTTCTCTGCGATATTGTGCTTCTGGTTTGTGCATTTTTTAATCACATAAAGTCTACAAAATATAATGTCTCGGTTAGACAGTGTCTGCTATATTACAAATTAATTGATAAGAAATAAAAATAAATACATAACCTAAAACCAGCGCGCATACGAGATGAAAATATGAGACTGAGAAAATGATTTACACTTGGTCTGTCCTCTGTCCATGACACTGACTCACTGCGGAGCTGCCATTTTTAATCTGAACAGTCTGATGGGATAGTAATATTTAAAAAATAAATAAATAAATAATTAATAAAGTTCTTTTCCAGCATTAAGGTAATAACGTTACGCTTTTTATTAATCATCTTGTCTCAGTTATAAATTTGACTGGTAAATGATAAAGATTATATTTAAAACTTGTTTGAAACTATTTCCTTTGTAATTTGAATAATATGATTTTAAGTAGGGAGGCAAAAAAAATCAATTTTAAATCTTAATTTTTTTCGGCCTTAGGCTAGTTGCCCAGCCCTAATGCAACAGTTGCATCTTTTTTTTTTTTTTCGAGTTAAGGCAAATTCCTCTGAAATTAAGGTATAATAAAGGCCTATTAAACTTTATTGCACTATACAGTAGGTCAAACTTTGAAGTGGATCAAACCTTTCTTTAAAGTTTGTTCTAAAACTGTTCCTGCAAGTTTGAAACCCTCATAAAGACACTGTCCATATGAAAGAGCAAGAAAAGAAAGTCAACACCTTTATCTCGACCCCCACACAAGCTACCACAGAACTACCCCAAAAAACCCCACCCCCCTCCAGCTGAACTGAATTCGGTCTGTTTTTTTGGCTGTGAGGAGCGGTTGTGTGTTGTCATGTTACCTGGGTTGAAACATGACTGCACATCACAGCAGCCTTACCTTTTTATTCATTATTTTCTAGCAGGCCCATTATTATTATTTTTCACTAAACCAAAACAAATTATCAATTGATAATTAATCATTATTTTTGTGAAAATCATTGTTATTTGTGAACGTAACGTGAGGAAGGCTTTAAGACCAAGCGGAATCCTCCGTCAGCTGCTCCCGCTTCACAGCGAGCGCGAGCTCTAACTGACCCCAGCTTTTCAACCGTCCACAGTTTGATTTTACTAAATCAGTTTGAGCGAAACAACTTACCTGATCATGAGCCCAACATCTAGCAAAGTCAGGAAAACATTCACAGTCTGCCGGCAAGGAAGACGTATTTCATTGACGAGCTAATGCTGTTAAATAGAGAGTAAAAAAAAACTAGTGTAGGCTATTCTTAAACTTGGAGCTCATTATATTGAAGTACAAATCCAAACACCAGAAAGCAACCTACACTCTGTGTTCTTTCATTTGAAAAGTATGCATTTTTATTTATTCCGACAGGCTATATGGTTGAAATAATATTTTAGTTGAAAACCTTTAAGTGCATTGTTTAAAAAAATATGCATCATAGAAAGACCTTCAGTTGTCATTGCTTTAAAATCCCATGCCATTTTGTAATTTCCACTGTAGTTTTTCAGACTCGGGGGGGGGGGGGGAATACTACCCCAATTCTATAATGGTCAAATTTATTCAGGCCGATGGCATTTTTTATGACAATGATTTATTTTTATTTTTATAATAATTGTAGCCTACATAAATGGGTGAATCAAAACAATATGATAACTTTTTAACTGCATGCAGATATAGGCCTATATTATTGTACATTACAAATATTTGGATCGTCCCTTATTCTGTCCTTTATTTTATTAAAAAATAAATACTTATTTTCTTTAAGAATAAACATTATAAATAAATAATAAAAGAAAGAACCTCTATTAGCCCTTATGTTCCAGTTCTGAAGTTAATTGGCCAACTCTAATGATGAATGTATTATCTTTTTGACTCCCTCACTGGCACCTTCCTTAAAAAAAAAAAGAAAAAAGAAATCTGTAGGAGATATGCGAGCGATTTAATAGATTTAAAAAAGAAAAAAAAGTGGGTGCTTGGGTTTCAGAAAACCCGAATCCAGCTCGTAAAAATGCTATGATGAAAAAAGTCATGCTAACTTATTGAATTCATAGAAATAATTTAAACAATTAAAACTTTTTTTAATACTAGTAGATTCACTTGAATTTCAAGTACTATTAAGCTGACTTTTTAAAATTCTCAAGGAGTTTATAAGTTGAAAAGTAGGTTAAAATGTCACAGTTGCATGTTAAATAGCCTAAATGATACTTGGTGTCTTATATTGGAATATCTGAAGACCTTGATTACATGTTAGCATCTAAAACTAACAAATATAATTTGATTTTTTTTTTAAATGAAGTAAATTCCTGTAATAAAATGTGACAGACAAACCTTTATAATCAAACATTTTGAAACTCGTCCACAGCTGAGTTATCGCGGGAGGCACCGATTGAGCGCGCTGAGTGAATGTGATGCACAAAGTCATTTTTCAGATGCAATGGAAAAAATAAAGCTGGATAAAAAACATACATGAAACTTGTAAATATAGTTAACACCATAGCCTAGCCTAGGATTAGGCCCATACACTTCTGTATCCTAAGTATATAAATGTAAGTTTTGTTAACAACCCACAATAGGCCTAACACATTTTAACCGTATTAATCACCTAGCTTTCGTTCTTGCTGCATGTTTTTTTTTTTTTTTTTTTTACACACGCTAAAAAAATAAATTATGTTTATTAGAGGTTGCATTTTTTATTACATTCAGAAATAATAACGGCAGGCCTAATAATGCTATAAGGCTAATGTACCAACAGGATATTTTTAGTTCCGCTTCACTTTACAACAAATCCTTTAAATTCACAAATTTGATCAGAACAGAACAAAGAATTAAAATTATATAATTTCTAATGGATAAATATATTGCAGTCTATAATAATATAGGCCTTATTAAACAAAAAAAATCATAATTATTAAAACTAATTTAAAGCGATACATAAGGTAAGGTGGGCTTATCTCTCTCATTAAGGACAAATCCAAACATGTTGCCCATTTGAAGCTAAACTCGTAAACTTCTTATTTCATTAGGTAAAACAGGCTTTGGATTTCAACACTTGTTTTAGTATCGACGAAAAAAAAATCATAATGAGCAAAAAATATGCCCTGCGGCTGGTTGGTCATGTGCGGCGGTATTACCCATTTTGGTTGTCTACCATACTGTATCATTCTCGAGCCTTCAGTGGGACCCGATCCTGGGCCCGTAGATTGGCAGTAACAAAGGAGAGCCCTCTCCTCACAGTTTTACTAGTCACAAGGATTTCAGGAGAGTTCAGAACTAAATAAAGTATAACATTTTTATTAACAGTCAGGTAAAAACTTGTATCATGCCAATTACGTAATGATTACAATTAGAAGCCAAATTAAAAAGGATAGTTCAATTGTGGATCACATAGTAAACCGCGTGGCAACCGTGCTCCTGCACATAGACACTGTAGCCATATGGGAACGGCCAAGTGATCCACGCAGGAGGCACTACAAATTTACACATAGTCACACATGAACAGTTATCCTAATTTAGGACACATGCTCTAAAATGCATAGCAAAAAACACTCAGGTGTTTTAGAGAATAAACTTAACTAGCCAATGTGCGCAGGTAGTAGCAAACAAGCAACTATAACAGTGTGCTCTATAGGCACAATGTGTTTAACACAATTACATTTTTTAATCATACCTGATAGCAGAGAGACACACAGCAGCGAGAGCACTGGGGCAGAGCTCCAGAGACTCTCACACACTGCATGGGGTTTTTTCTGACTACAGATTCCCAAAAAAATGTTTGGTTATACTTCTTCCCTTATATACTCAGACCAAACAAACAAAGAAATCTTCAAATCAGTTGTTAAAAACGTAAGGACCTTTTGGTGTGTTAGGTTCTCGTGGCCCCAGGGTCACACCTGGCATTGGAGATAGATAGATAGATAGATAGATAGATAGACACACCCCTTCATCATCAGAACACAATTCTACAAAAGTTTTTCAATAGTTTGCATAATACAAATGACACTACTGGCAATTGAGACCATTCTACCAATCGCACAGATAACCTTAAAAGTGATACCAAACATGAGTGGAAAAAAACATCATATGTCACAAGATATAACATGTGGCATATGGGATAATGGATAGGGGAGCGGAGAGCGAGAGTCAGAGGCCAGGGAGAGGAGAGGAGAGGAGGAGGGGACGGAAGGGGGGACGTAAATGAGCCCCCCAAAGAGATAGGTGTTGTTTGCTGGAGATAGGTCTGATCTCTTTTCTCCAGATCAGCTTTATTGTTTTATAGTTTTAGTGCCTGGCATCTGTTTTGTATTTGAGTTCCTGAGTTTTGGCCTCACTGAGGAGTTAATTCATAAGGAAATAATTTCACTCCTTTCAATAGTAACTCTTGTGTCAGTAACAGGGTGACAAAAATACCAAAAACATGAATGGTAGAAAAGAATAGTCATTACAAATAATACATTACAACAGCCTGAGATGGCACGATTACAATTTCTTGTCATTTTAAGGTGTTGTTTAATTTCAGGGATATTTAAAAAATGTTGATTTTAAACATTTTATTTATTTTTTTCCCCAAGTGTAAAAGGCTCGATTTTCGTTGGAATTGACCCTTAAACGGTTTTTTTTTTTTTTTTTTTTTCAGTTTTTTTTTTTTTTTTTTTGGTCAGTTTTTGCCCTAAATACATTGTTTTATATTGTTTTAGAAGTTGTTTAGGTATGGGTAGGGTTTGGATTATCTGATCCATTAGGCCAAGCAACTGAAGCAATCCTAGTTCATCAAATATATAACGGTGGTTCTCTATTCCTGGTCCTCTCGTGACCACCCGCTCTGCACATTTTGTATGTTTTCTCTTTACTGCTTCAGGGGTTGTGTTCATTCAACCTGATATAGTGCCCTGCGAAGTGGAACACATCCCGTTTGCAGGGAGTAGAGAACAGTGAAAAACTCTGCAGGGAACATGTCAGTCAGAACACCGTCCATTCATGGAGCTCTCTTGTATGAGCTGGTTATCTAAATCAAGTGTGTTAAACAACAGACATACAAAATATGCAGAGTGGGGGGTCGCAAGGAAAGGACCAGGATTAAGAACTGCTGATTATATATAGTGAATGTCTAATTGTTACGATCTCTACTAGCTTGCACGTGGATCCTCCAACTCTGTGGTCGCTTTCCCCATGTTATAATAATATTGTTGTTAAAGATGCCCTCTTGTCATGTTTTCGATGCCCTTGAGAGTGAGAAATGGGTTGAGATGCAGCCTTTTAGACATAAAAATGGATTAGTTGAAAAAAAAAAATACAAATACAGTTTTACAATGTGTAACTAGAATGAACAATTAGAAATGTAAACTCAACACTTTCTCCATGTGTATCATCTGTGCAGATTATTGACTGGCTTGTTAGATTTGTCTGGCCCTGCAGTATCTTGCATGAGAAGAAGGTTTTCATATAGAGATATAAAACCACAGGTAAAACAATATATAAAAAAAAAAACTCAGTCATGTTACCAGTGTGATATTTTAGTGTGCATAATTTAGTTGTATAACTGGTAACACTTTACAATTAGGTGTCATTTGTTAACATGAGTTAATGTATTTAAACTAAACCCTGAACGGAACAATGAATGACTGTTATTTATCATGAACATAAATAAAGATTAATAAAACAGTGTAATACATGTATTGTTCATTGTTCATGTTAGTTCACAGTCATCAGTAACTAATGATAAAAAACACAATTATTAATAATAATGATAATAATAATACATTAATAAATGCGGAAATTAACATTCTTTAATAAATACTATAGATGTATTGTTCAATCTTAGTTCATGTTAACTAATTTAGTTAACTGATGTTAATTAATAAACCATATAAGTGTTACCATATAAACTTGAGTAAAATTAATTGAGTTTTCTGTTGTCATTGTAGAACATTTTTCTGACTGAGGATGGCTACATCAATCTGGGAGATTTTGGATGCTCAAAAGCAATGCAAAGGTTATAAAAAAACAGTAATAGGAACTAGCAATGGATGAAAATTGTTGGCCTAAATGACATTTGTTTTAAATGACACTGATGTATATTCAGACACTGAGTTCTGTCTCTCTCTCTCACACACACACACACACACAACACACAGAGCGTGCACATGTCTCTGTAAGTCTAAATGAAAGTGTTACCTTCTACATTAATATATCACCAGTTGTTTATTACATGAAATGTTACTAAACCAGGAAAAGGTTAACATGAAATCTGCCTTTCTTTGCACCAGTGTTTCTTCTTATTGGATTTTAAACTAATGGTTTCTGTTCAAATTTTTTTTTGCCTTTCTGGTTGATGTTGCTTTCCCTCATAAGAGTACTCTCTCTCTCTTCTCTCTCCTCTCTCTCTCACACACTTTTTTTTTGTGTTAAGTTTATCAGTTTGAGGTTTACACTAATTTTTCTGTTTCAGAGCTGATGCATATGCAGAATCAGTTGTGGGGTGCAGATCTCTATGTCAGCCCAGAGGTTATTATTTCGAAAAGAATATAATTATAAAAAGGTAAATCAGTTTTTAAATTTGTATGGTTCATGAAAAACTGGTATGTTTAGCAGTATTAAATAGGCTTGTGTTGTTAAATGTAGAAAATTTTATTGATGAACATCTTTTAATAAACGCTGATTATTTGTGCAATGCACTTTAATTTATCAGTTAAGTACATTCACTTTTTATTTAACATCGTGCATGATTTATTTTTTTAGTGACATCTGGTCATTGGGATGGGTGCTCCATGAATGTCTGCATGCTGGATGAATGGGTGAGTTTTTTTTTTTTTTTTTACCTTTCTCAAGAAGCAAGCTATTAAATAATGCAAATCAAAATTGCAAATATATTACTGATATAGTTAGTTATAAATGAAACATTTCAAAAACTCTAATGTAAGAATGTATTTAATGCCTTGGAAACTTGGTGTCCCAGGGAACACACATACTGGTAAAAAAAATGCATACTCTTAAAAAAAATTAATACTCTTAATATACCATAAAACACACATAATAAAAAAAAAAATAAATATACAAAATAAACTTAAATTTACCCTTATAAGCTCATCTGCTAATGCATAAATGTAAACCTATATTTATAAAGGAGTATATTGGAAGCAAAACATCGAAATAAAATAGATATCAGAAAAAAAGCTTTATTGCAAAAGTATGCTTGCCTATACAAGGAAGGATTTTTGTTTTAGTGACCATAAGCTTCCAGTACACAAAGACAACAACAACCACACAGACAAAAAAAAAAAACACAAACAACAAAAAAAACATAACACATGTGCGTATAGATAATAAAATGGAATAGAATTGAGTAAGAGTAAGTGCAGGGATGTACTAGGAGGGAGGTGGTAATATTTAAATATAAGGATATTGCACATTTTTATTGCATAAAGTGGGGAACATTTTACTGTTCATGAGGTAGATTGCCTGGGGGAAGAAAACTCTTCTTGTGCTTGGCTGTCCTGGTATTTGTGGCTTTGAAACGCGTGACACAGATGGCAAAAAAGTTCAAAAAGGGGATAAACTTGGTGTGAGGGATCCAGAGTGATTTTCTGAGCCCTTTTCCTCACTCTGGATGAATACATTGTTCTTGAAGGGTATGCAGGGGAGCACCAATAATCCTTTTTCAGCACAGTACCTAACCGTTCTCTGTAGTCTTCTGATGTTCTGATTTTGTAAGCTGAACCAAACCAGACAGTTATTGAAGTGCACCAGTACAGACTAAATGACGGTGAGTAGAACTGTTTCAGGCAGCTCCTGTGGCAGGTTAAACTTCCTCAGCCTGGCGAAGGAAGTACAACCTTTGTTGGGCCTTTTCACAATGGATTCAATGTGATTGTCCCACTTCAGATCCTGAGAGATGGTGGTTCCCAGTAGTGTCTTGATAGTTTGTGATGCCTTTCAGACCTTTCCACACTGAAACCGAGTCATTGGAAAGTGAACTGATCTTGCAACTTTTTAGCGTAGGTACCTTTTAGCCACTCTACCCTCTTATTCAGTGGTGTTCCTGGCCTGATTGTACAAGACTCTGTCCCATATTTTCTGTAGGCATCCTTTTTGGGGGACTGACGAAGCTGAGTTTTGCTGTAAACCATGGATTATCTTTGTTGAATGTTAAATAAGTCCTGGTAGGAATCCATATATTCTCACAGAAAAATTAATATAGGATGTTACAATCTCTGTGAGTTCTTCCAGATCGGTGGTAGCAGCTTCAAAAACACTCCAATCAGTGAGGCTGAAGCAGGCTTTTAAAAGCCAACTTTGTTTCGTTGGTCCATCTCTTAACAGTCTTTTACTAAAGGTTTAGCAGATTTAAGTTTTTGACTGTAGGTTTGGTATAAGATGAACCAGGCAGTGGACAGAGTGATGGATGCATCTTTTATTGTGGTGTAACAGTGATCTTGTCATATTACTGTCTCTGGGGTGGACATGTAACATGCTGTCTGTATTTTGGTAGTTCATGGGAAAGATTTGCTTTATTAAGTTTTATGAATCCAGGTGTTGTTGTTTTGTCTCTGTGATCTGATCAGCAAGTTTCTGTAAGCTGAGTTCATGTGCGCTTGCGGAGGAATGTAAAACTAACAAGAATGAACAAAGTGAAACTCCAGCGGCAAATAGAATGGCTTGCAGTAAATGAAGAGTGCTTCTAGATCAGGACCGCACATCTTCTTTAACACAGTTACATCTTTACACCAACCTTTCAAGTGATGTAAAAGCATGCCCTGCCACGCGCATGATTGTCCCCGTTGATTCTGCGTCGCGATCCGCTCTGAACAGCTGGAAGTTCGGCAGATGGAGCACGCTGTCCGGAATGGCATCATTCAGCCAGGTTTCCATGAAACACAGAGCAAGCAAAGTGTGAGACATCCTTATTTGTCTGGGAGAAGAGAAAAAGTTTGTCTGTTTTTTTGGGTACAGAGCAGAGATTTGCCAGATGGACACTAGGCCAAAGCCGTTTGAAATCCGCGCTTCTTGAGCTTGACGAGCACGGCTGGCTCGCTTCCCCGTCCCCCATCTGCCACGTCCTGAATCGTTTGATCAGCGCCCGCTTGCGCCGCCAACTAACACGTTCAGCAATCGCATCGAATAATCAAAAAAAAAACCGGTAGGAGACTTTGTGGTGTGTTCTGCCGAATGTTCAGCAGTTCATCCCTGGTGAAAACTGACTGAGTATGAAAAACCAAAAAACACAGGAAACGAACTACAAAAACACTAAAAGAACTGTAGAGTGAAGCACACTCGACTGTCATGTGTGGCACCATCAAGAGTGCATACTGCAGTATGCTTAATTTCATTACTACCACCGCATGGCAAAAACGATAATTTAATTAAATATGTGTGTGCCAATTTCAGAGTTAAAACAACATGGCACTGTGTTCATTACGCATACAAACTCATGATTTAGAGTTTTGTCATAATCACTATACTTTAGGGAAGCGTGGCCTAATGGTTAGAAAGTCGGACTCCCAATCGAAGGGTGTGAGTTCGAGTCTCCGGGCCGGAAGGAATTGTGGGTGGGGGGGGGTGCATGTACAGTTTCCCCCTCTCTCCACCTTCAATACCACGACTGAGGTGCACTGGCACCGAACCCCAACTGCTCCCCGGGCGCGCAGCATAAAATGGTTGCCCACTGCTCCGGGTGTGTGTTCACAGTGTGTGTGTGGTGGTTCACTGCTCTTTTTGTGTGGTGTGCACTTCGGATGGGTTAAATGCAGAGCACGAATTCTGAGTATGGGTCCCATACTTGGCCTGATGTCACGTCACGTTTCACTTTCACTAATTGAATTGTTCTCAGAGGGCTGCACATAACTGTTCTGAATCGGATTACTTAACCCCACACTCTACTGAATACAATTACAAATTTTACAACTACAAATCATCTCAAACCTATATCAATCACACTACTCATAACCCCATTGGGGTTTTTCAACCTTTTTAGACCCCCCCCCCCACAAGTTTGTCCTAATTTCACTTGAGCCACTAAGCAGCACCCCCCCCCCCCCCACTTCTATAACTGTAATCACCACCTTTAACATTAAATATACACAAATATCCATTAAAACTACAGAGGTAACTTGCTTAAGAGTAGTGAATGATTTATTTTTTGTTGTTGTTCTTTTTGATTAACATGCCACGGATCTCATGGATCTCGTTATTGGGGTCACCGATTAAACCCGCGGGCACTGAAAAACAACACCCGCTTCAACAGTTTTGTAAAGTAGCCCAATTGTAACGTCATGTTCACATTACATCATTTTCCTCTACCCACGACTGGGCTGTAGACAAAACAAAAATTTAGCTCATAGTGAGATGAACAAAATTAATCATAATGGCTTATTATTAATTATATTAATCTTTAGGAATTATTTGTAGCATTATAGCATTAATAGTACAATTAAATGATTTGTTCTCGTCCATTGAGTAAATGGATTTCTCTGGCCACGGCAACGACCTAAACTTTTTACTTCTAATACATTGCTCCCAGAGCATGTAACAAAACCGGAAAGTTAAAGTGACCTCGTCCTGTGAGCAGCAAAAACAGACAACCAAGTGTGATACATAAATATGGATGTTTATTAACACTACACTACAGGGGAACCATGCAACATCTGACTAGACACAAACATACACACATTAAACATAGATGAGAATGCAAGGAGAGGCACGGGATAGAGAGTTAGGGAGAGGGGGAGAGAGAGAGAGAGCCCACTGTAGAAAGGCGGTAGGTAGCACTCACGCACAAGAGAGAGAGTAATAGTAGAATTTACTCATCAACTAATCACAACCTGTTAAGAACCATCAAAGAATCATATCACCATTAATTAGAAAGGGTACAAAGCCTAGAAGCAACAACTAATATAATGTATAATATAATGTCTAACGCATAAGTATAATGCGTAGATTCCTGCTTGAAATCCAGTTAGGAGTAAAAGATCTTCGGCGTTTCATCCCATGGGGTTGACTGCTCCGAAGACGAATGAATCTGCAATCTGAATCTGAAGTTGCTGAAAACTGCCCGAAGATCGGACTCACCCCGAAAGGGGAGTCGCGGGGGTTCCCCAGGTGATGGGTGTCTCCAGGGAAAAAAAAAAAGTGAAAAGAAGCGCACTTTTTGGGTGGAGGGAGAGGTTTTTATCTGGTTTCCCTGTAACACCCATTTTGGTTAGATTGACCAGTTAACAAGGTGTATTCGTAGTTTCAGCGGGGAAGCAGGGAAAGTGTTTCTTGGTCCCAGCGACACCTCTCATTTGCATGCTTTTATTTACTGAAGGATTGGTGTAGTTTTAGTTTTACTTAAATATATGGTACAAATAGTCATGATGCATTTCACGATCACATAGAGTACATCATGGTTTTGAGGAATAAATATAAGAGCAGATCAGTTTTTAAAACCCAAGAAACAAAACATGTTAGAAGATATTAAACGAGCTCACGGCTACATTCATACCCGGAATATTGAGCATTTAGAGCTTAAACTAATACAAATAAACAGTGGTAACTAGGACTAATGTAATAGAGAAACATACAGACAACACATGGCAATACCAGATGCATTTGTAACTGATTGATTATAGTCTAAAAATAAAGAAAGAAAAACGATTTGTGTGTGTGTGATGTGTTGTTTTGAAATTGTGGAGATAGACCACTGGTCTAGTCAGGCACATATGGTGCCTGGAACAGGGCGTCATTTGCTCCTCCTGGAATGTGTTTGAAGTTCGATGGGTGAGACCAGAGAGTTAATCTGTTCAGCATCTTCGGGATAATGGAGGTAACCATTGGCCATTTATAGTACCCATATAACTAGACTATGGGGCCAGATTCTGTAACTTATATGCAAATGTCAAAAGGCTAAAAGGAATTTCTGAAACATAAAGCCCAAACGATCGTACATGATCCTAAGCAGATGTTACAACTGGTTCCTTTATGTGGCAAATCTATAACCCCTTCTCCTTAATTACTGATTACTTCAGCTTATTCCTTAAATCATGTACTGTTATTAGTGGATTATTACAAAACTAAATAAGGCTAGAACATCTCTGTTCCCTAACAAATACTCAAAAAGTTAGGCTTGCAAGAAAAGAAGTGTTAGACATTATTTTGTGGTCAACTGATTTTATGATTATTATAATTAAAGTGAAATTTCTTTCTCAAGTTCCACACTTCACCCTGAAATGGCATCAAATATTTATTAGTGGGCAGACCTTCAAAATAAAAGCTTGAGGGCTTAATCTTAGAAAATGAAGATATTAAGACATAAATACTTTTGTCATTTTACAGCTGTACTATCAAATTTCTTTTTAGTGTTTTTATTAAATACTCAACTTTTTATTTTTACAGTATAATTGTATTATTGCAATGTTTTCTATATTTTATATTTTTTATAATAATAATAATAATAGTAACAACAATAATATAATTATTGTTTTTTTTCATGAGACCATTCATCTCTAAAATTATGGTTTGTATTATTTTTTTCAGCTTATTAAAGTTTCAAGTTTTATGCAGAACCACTCCCAAGCAAAAATCACCCCATCTTTCTGGAATTATTCTTTCCTATTAGAGCTATTCAGATGTCATTGTATTCATAACACAGCAATAAAAAGAGGCTAAAATGTATTTTACAGAAGTAATTTGAGTCTAACAAACAAATTAATGAATAAATGGAATGAATGAACGAAGAACAAAGAAGCAAACTCATGTGTAAAGCCACAGTCAGTTTCCGGGTCAAAAATGGCCCCTAAAACACAACAACAACAACAACAAACAAACAATAAATTTAAAATGTCAATTTAGTTATTTTAACTTTAAGCACTGAAAACATTTTTTTTTGTATATTGTAATGTTGTAACTATGTTAGAATGTAATGTGATTTAGCCTTTTGTGCACATTATGTATAGTATTGCTTCAGTTTTGGCTCTTAGGGTTGTGGTGCCTTAGGCAAGATCATGAAAATTGGCCCCACTGGTGTAAAACTTTTCATTGCAATTTGATAGGTGAAGAGAAAGCGCATGTAAAATTATTTAAGTATTTAATATTTAATATCTGTTTCCAATAATATATGTGACCATGGATCACAAAACCAGTTATAAAGGGTACAATTTTTCTAATAAATAAGCTTTCAATTGATGTATGATTGGTTAGGAATTCCTTAATTTACCTTTGTAAAGAAAAACATCTGCTGTCTCAGACGACATCTTAGTCCTGTGTCGGCTACTGCAGTTTCTCTAAAGGGAGGGTTGAACGATGGACTGAGCCATTAGTTGCAATTCGCAACCTCACCGCTAGATGCCGCTAAAATTTAAACACTGCATCTTTAATATCCTAATGATTTTTGGCATAAAAGAAAAAATCAATCATTTTGAACCATACAATGTATTTTTGGCTATTGCTACAAAATATACCTGTGCTGTAAGACTGGGTTTGTGCTCCAGGTTCACATACATATGTGGCCATAAAAAAGGGAAAAAAAGGGATCCCACGATTTGCCATGACAAGACATGGCCCCATAGTGAAGTTCTCTGGCACATGAAGTACATGTACAGTCATGTTTTTATTTTCAGTTATGCCATGTACTGAAGCCAATAATATGCAATGAATGTGGTACACGCCTCTCTCAGGCATGCTGTGACAGCAAGCAACAGAGCTCATAAATATATGTGACAACCACATTTTTTAAGTATATTATTTATGTACAGCTGAAAGAAATATAAAATATTAATGATTCAGTTATTAAAGGGTTAGTTCACCCAAAAATGAAAAATTAGGATGCGTTTTACTTACCCCCGAGGCATCCTAGGTGTATATGACTTTCATTGTTGCATACCAATCCATTCGGAGTTGTATTAAAAATGGTCTTTGATCTTTCAAGCTCTATCATTGCAGTCAGCGGGTGTTGCATTGCTTCAGTCCAAAAGATTTTAAATAAAAAGCGCCCATCCATAAAAAAAAAAGTGTCTCACATGGCTCCAGGGGGTGAACAGAGGCCTCCAGTACCGAATCGATGCATTTTTGTTAAAAAATAATCCATATTCAAAACGTAATAATCAGTTGAATCTAACTTGCGCTCACTGTTGTAAATGAAAGCAGTTCCAGGGGGCGGGCTGACGTATGATGTTTGCTTAGCGCATGCGCCGCTCAGAAGTGACACACG
Source organism: Cyprinus carpio (assembly GCF_018340385.1). NCBI lineage: Eukaryota > Metazoa > Chordata > Actinopteri > Cypriniformes > Cyprinidae > Cyprinus > Cyprinus carpio. Next base: position 43,338,092 of record NC_056599.1, read on the forward strand.
CGCGGAAACACAGCGGAGAGAGATCAAAACAAAACAATGGTCACTTATTGGAAGTACAAAAACAAGGATTTTGTAAAGAAGGAATGCCAGAGAGGATATTGATAAAAGCCAAGAGGAGGCTGGTTTTTCCTTTGCTAAAGTAAGTAAATTTAGTTTCCTTTGCTCCTGTTAACAAACATCGGTTTACACGAGACTTCATACAGTACGTCATGGTCCTCGAGCTGCTTCTGTGTACAATTGTTTGGCGCAAGCTAGATTAAAGTGATTATTGCGTTGTTGAAATATGGACATTTTTCTCACAAAAACACCATCGATTCGCTACAGGAGGCCTTTGTTAACCCCCTGGAGTTGTGGTGTGAGACTTTTTTTATGGATGGGCGCTTTTTATTTCAGGTCTTTTGGACTGAAGCAATGCAACACACGCTGACTGCAAATGATAGTAGCTTGAAAGATCAAAGCCAATTTTTAATATAACTCTAACTGGATTTGTCTGAAAGATGAAAGTCCTATACACCTAGGATGCCTCGGTGGTGAGTAAAACATAGCCTAATTTTCATTTTTGGGTGAACTAACCCTTTAATGTTTTACATACTTGTCATGGGCGTTTGTTAAAAACATTATTGTTGTGCTTATATTGTGTTATTCAATTCATAGAATTATTTAATAATCCTAATAAGCCACAGAAATTTTGCTCGTTCATTCACATAAGTATCTACATACCACCACAAGTGCACTTGAGCCTGGGCTTTACAGAACTTGCTGATCAGGGCCCGTATTTATCAAGCTTCTCAAAGTGCCATTTTAGTCTTAAGTGCTGAGAATTCATTAAATGACTCCTACTTTCAAACTTAAATATAAAAGCAAGTTATCAAATTTTTTAAAGCTAGAAATCACTCTTACCTCTCCCAATATTTTAAAACAGCTCGAGAGGTCTCTCAAGTGGTTAGGAGTTGCCAGTAGGGGCTTGTGATGGCACTGAGGAGACAGAGACGTGTGCAAATCTTTCAGGAGAGGAAGAATGTTCTTGAAATGTTTGACGATGAGCAGTTAATCAAACTTTTCTCAGTAATTCAAACAGAAAACGCTTAAATATTTACATTATTAAAGAACATCATAACTGACTTCAGTCTAGCAGAGTATTATATACTCTTTAAAAAAACACTCCCGTTATCATCAGTGAAGCTACCTACACTGTATCATGAATAAATCTCTTACTCCTTATTTACACTGCACACGTCTGTTGGCGCGTTACGGCTTCCGACACAGCCACCGGAGCTGATCCTGGCTACTCGCAGCCACACCGTTGGCAAGTTTCTGAAGGTGGCTCTCCACGCTGCATCACTAAAGATAGGCACCTACTGTATATTTTTGATGGTAATTAATAATAATAATCGTCTTCCTGTCATCATAGAAATCAGCAACAGGCGATATCTCTACCTTTTGGTCGATACGATACTGTCATCTACCGGCATAACCCTAAATTGAAGGTTGTGATGATTTGTTTTCCTTCCCATAATGTATTCTCTTGAAAATATTTTATTGACCGATGCGTGTTGAATGTAAAATCCTATTACGAATTTAACCATTCAATGTGAATTTATCGGAGAATCATTCTTAAATAAGGAAGTCTATCCAGTGATTGGTCCATGCATAATTGTCATCCAAAATCCTATTTGTGGCACAGCAGAAGTGTTGTGAATCAACTCTAAGACTGACACTTAAAATCTAGTCCTACACTTCTCTTAAATTACCAATGAGATGCTTGATAACTAACTGTTAAGCACACCATTGAGCCAATAATTTTTTTTCCACTTAAGTCAATTCTTAGCAGCATTCTTGAGAGTAATTCTCAGAGGCTTGATAAATACAAGCACCCTAAGCGCAACAACACCCTTACTCTGTTTTTAATAATTCTCTGGGACTTAAATAAAGCAAATCTCTCCCGTGAACTGTCAAAATACAGACAGCATGTCACATGTCCCAGCAGAGACAGTAATATATTTGATCACTGTTACACAACAAAGAATGCACATCACTCTGTCCCACGGGCAGCTTTGGTGCTCTCTGATTGGTTCATCTTATACTGACCTACAAGGCAGAATCTGAAATCAGCTAAACCTGTATTAAGGACTTATTTTTTTAATTATTAAAGGAATATTTAAAAAATCCACATTACCTCATGCATGCATACAGGCTAGAACAGTTTATCAGTTAATTGAGAACTAATGTTTTTCATTAAATATGATATAAGTTATCAAGCATGTTATTTCTTCTTCATAGTAGGGTAAATAGGACAGACCTTAACATTGGCCAATCACAGCACATATCATGTGAAATTCTGTTAACAATCCAAATACAGTAGTCATCATTAACTGAGCATTAGCTTCTCATGACTTCATTGTGTGGGGCCCCCTCAACTAAAGTGGTGACCAGACCCCAACACTGACCAATCACAGCACATATCACGTGCATTCTGTTAACATCCCAAATACAGTAGTCATCATTAACCAAGCATTAGCTTCTCATGTGTGTGCGCCCCTCAAGTAAAGTAGTGACTTGGTCCTTTGGAATACTGATAAACAGTGTGTTATCAATGATGGCATAATTGTGAAATGACATGAATATGAACATGAACGTTCAAGCTTTTGCACACAATATACTGGACACAAAGGGACTTTGATCAAAACGTTCTGCTTTATTCTTAAACAGTATAAACCAGTTAAATCACAACAGCAAGGTCTGGGAAGAGCTGAGAAGGAATTCAGTATATTTTACATTACATTTACATTAGACACTTTTATCCAAAGCGACATACAGTGCATTCAGGCTAACATTTTTTTTTTTTTACCTAACGTGTGTTCCCTGGGAATCGAACCCACAACCTTTTGCACTGCTAACGCAATGCTCTAGCCACAGGAAACCACTGAGCCACAGGAACACCATGAACTTTAACCCTTTAGAAACCTAAAGCTAAAATAGGCCGTTTTCACTCATTTTGTTTTTTTGAGTATAAAATTATAACACAATGTGGTATCTTCAAGTGCAGGTTGTCATTTTTTTTTTTTCAGAAAATTATTGGCTTTCAGGAAATTACAGTTATTGTACATTATTGTGTGTGGTGAGTTAGGAAATAGAATTTAATAAGACAAAAAAAAAAAAAAAAAAAAAGTGAAGAAATTTTACTGCTTTTTATTAAAAAAAAAATCTGAAAACTCATGAACGAAAGAATCTAATGCCTCAATATTGAAAAAGGAAATTATAATACATATATACAAGTCTTTTTTGGGACACTAGATTGCACAGTTTTTCACTCAGGAGCCATTTGTTTTTACTCCAGTTCTCCAGGCGTTTTTGGATCCTTCAATCCAGGTCATTTAAATGCGGTGCTCTCTGATGCAGTTCCTGTCTAACTGCAAGCATAGTCCCACATCACATTCCTGGCACTTCCATGGGGTGCTCCTTTTGCATCATATGCAACTCTGTGAAAAGTCTTGAGTGTCACTCACAGGAACAGGCAGATGATCGCATCTCTCTCTCGGGCGCCCAGGGGAACACCTGTGAGCTGAGCAGCTAGCTGCTCCTGAAAGTTTTGCCGTGTCATGTGCTTGTCATGGTGAATGGCACACAACGCTTTGTGTAAAATTAAGTAGTTGGACACTGCAATGTCCAGGAAGTGCTGGAAAATTGTTATGTACCACTTCCATGTTTTACGGTGCACCGACTTTGTTCCGAACATCTTGTTGGAGGTGTCAACTCCTCCCATGTACTTATTTTACAGCTACAACCACGGCCCCTCTGAGATGGTGTTGTGTTTTGACGTGGATGGCCCATTTGCTTCTTCGTAGTTAACTGGAGAAGCCACATTGGGGAAAAAAAAATAGAAGCATGTGTTACAAACTCACTATAAATTTTTTTAAATACTTTTCATTATAAAGCAAATTATTAGTAAGTGCAAAATTGTAAAAAAAAAAAAAAAAAAAAAAAGTAACTATATTAATAATACAATAACAATGAAATAACAATAAAAAAATAAAGCCTGCAGTTGCTTACACACATGCAAACACATGCATATGCACAAACACAAACACATACACACCTTTTACAAAAACATGCGTATATACACATGCTTGCATACATGAACGCATGTACACACACATACATATACATCTTGTGTGCAAACACAAACAAGAATGTGGTGAGAAATCTGGAGAGGAGTAAGAAATTCACATGGCCTGATGTATACCCTAAAGAAATAAATAAGTACGTAGATCTGCTTCTTTACATGGGTGTGATGGATCTGCCAAAAGTGAGGGACAATTTTCCAGACCTTTCCTGGACATTGCGGTGACCAACAGCTTCATTTTACACAAAGACATGCATGTACACATGCACACACACTTAAATACACACACACACACACACACACACACACATGCACGTACACACATACACAAATACAGATATACACATAAATGCATGCAGGTACACACACATTCGCATACACACCATATACTGTATAAGATACATGCACACATACACATGCACACTCACCTTTACACATATACATATATACACATTCACACACACAAACATAAATATACACATGCACACATTTAATCACATGAAGACGTGGGACCAGTAGAAGATCGATACGTCACTGCGTGACCTCTCTGTACAGAAATTTAAAATTAAGGAAGCGCTAATTTTAGCCGCTATTTTACATAATAAATCTTTAAAAGATAGATAAAATAAAAAGAAGCTGCATGGTTCGCAGGGTCAGTGGAAACAGTAACAGATGGTTACATTTGAATGAGGACACATTTTATAATTTTTTATTGCTTAGTGTATATATTTATATATAGAGAGCGAGAGACAGAGTGTACAATATAAATAAGACACTTTCGACGCCGTTGCAGAGGACACAGTATAAGCACATAGTAATCCATGTTGTGATAACTGAGGGGAAACCATTATATCTTGCTCCTGCCCATATTCGAGCAGCGGCGTCCGAAAAAATTTCGCACGTTCAAAGTCTAGTGTGACCGCCCCTTAACACGCGTGTGCAATGCACATATACCACATAAATGTGTGAAACAGTGCTTTTTGAAACTGAAAGACGCAGTCTATGACTATTTTACTCACATTTCTCATTGATTCATCAGAAAGAAACATAACCTTCACTTACCAATCCACGTCTGGATCAATGCCAGCAGCATACGCCTCCTCAACGTCTGAATACACAAACTCCGGGTCCGAAGTCATGCTCAGCCTCTTCCCAGGTGTCATCAAGATCAAATCAATCACCTCCTCGCTTGTAAAACCTTTCTTCGCCATGTTTTTGTCCGTTTTTTTTAATTATATTTGCACACTCAAACCTGCTGCGGTCCGTATCTCCCGCTTCAAATCCGTCCTTCCCCCTCTACCCGAAAGCCGCTGTGATTTGCTGCTGGGAAAGCATGCAGTTACCGTATTAAGCCGTATATTGTCATAAAGCGCAAGTGTTATGATAACATAAATAGATTCTATTATTTTTTCCATAGAGCAAATGGTTGGTGAGTTATGATAACATAAATAGAGCTTGGTCAGAGCCGTAGAGCGACGAAACAGACTGATTCCACTAGAAACCAATTTCCTAATGTTTCTCAGACATTCTAAAACAGTTTTACCATCCAACATCTATGCAGTTTCTATTTAAATCAATGTTACTATCAAATATCTGGTCATTACAAATCTATAATCAAATATCACTCAAAATGTAAATTTTTTAATCTTTCCAAAATTTTGCGATTTTGTTAATTAAAGAGCAGGTCATATGGGTTTTTGAAAAATCTCTCTTTGCAGTTTATAACGTAGCTATCCTTAAATGAAAACAATCGTGCAAAGTTGTTAATCAAAAAAGAAGTGCATGATAAATAAAGATATTGTCTCTCAAAAGAGAGAGTCGGTTCTGAATCGCCGTAACGAGTCGTTATATTTTTCGACTCTTTTGCCTGTTACCGGTGTACGTCACTGGGTAACACATTTGCATCAATCCCCCGCCTGCCCGCGAAATACCGAACAGAGTCTGATCTGCCCGCAAACACTAGACGCGGTGTTCAAGGATACCACAGAAAAGAAGACGAGGTGTTCAATGATACCACAGAAATACAATTCGAGCCTTTTGTTGTGTGCTTGTCATTTTATCAAGAACTGCTTCTCTAATCTGGGCTTTTAATCTTCGTTGGCTTCTAATCTTCTTAATTTGGACTAACAAGCTCTCTGAACCACGACCTGTAAGTAGTACGATTGATACGTTAGGTGTACCATTTTCAATTGAGTGCTCAAAATATAATTTTTGTGCCAATATGTGATGTATACCGTCGTGCAGCTTTAGGTTTCCAGGTAAAGCATGATATTATTGTCTAACTGAAGTAGTTCTAAAAATTCGCAAGGTGAACCTAAGAATATGTCGATTATTGTAGACTGACGTTGTTCTAAATTACTTTGTTTAATAATAAAGAATGTAGTGTAGCACACAGACTTTATAATAATTGTGAAACTGCTGTTTATTGTGCTGCACTGGCAGTTACAGGGTTAATGCGGGAGAGATGAAGTGATGTCGGCTGGTGCTCCTGTGATACAACTGTTCTGCGTTCTGATTAAAAGTTAAGACCAAGCGTTCTTTTGTCTGTCGTTTTTCAAACATTACAGTAGACATATTTTGGTTTACAACCTGTATTGTTTCATCAGTTAGTCACGTTAGCACTCGGCTAACGTTTCACCTAGTGTTCACAGTTGTTTAGCAGCTAAACTTTAGCTGTGGGCACGATTCGCTTGCATAAGTGTTTTTGTATTATATGTCATTATAAGAACGGATTGATTATATTATTGTTTTATGTAAAGGTCTTTGTCAATGGTAGCGCTGACTAACTGGCTCAGGACTCATCTCTGTGCCAATCACAACAGGTTTGGCCAGCTGACCAATCAGAGCAGAGTAGGCTTGAGGAAGGGAGGGGCTTGCTCCGAACTTGCTTGAAACGAATCATTTCCTAATCATTGGCAAATGACTCTAATATTAAATGTATATTCTGAGAAAATTACAATGTTTTCTGACCTTAGATGCATTTAAACCTGATGTAGGGCATGAACTGCATTGACCTAACAATGTGCACAATTATTACAATGACATAAGCTTGACAGGAACTTGTGTAATTACACCTTTATTGCATGTACACACACTAGTATGTGTATTTCTTGCGTAACACTTACATCACATTTCGATGCATGTGTCGATTGTGGAGGATGATGTTGTAGATGGATGTCGCTCATTTATTGTAGCTTCTCTTCAATTTTGGCATATGACAGTCAGATGGTTTTACATTAAAGGCGTTTTGATTTCCCCAATGAAATAAATGCTCAAGAGAAGTATGATTTTTACATTTTCTGAACAAAAATGTGAGTGGTCTATACAAAATTTTACAGCCATGATGTCAGGGTGTATGGATGGGTTGTCAAGGCATTGCTAAGGTGTGCTGAGTGGTTGTAGTAGTTAGCTGGGTTGCTATGGAGTTGCTGTGCATTTCCCAAAAGCATTGTTAGCTAGCTGTGGTCGCAAGTTCCTCTGTTACCAACAAAATTCTACGATTCAGTGTTTCTTGTATATTCATTTAATAATTCAAGTAGTCTTACATGCACAAAATAATGCTTTTTGAATAATGTACCATAAGCATATCAAGCTTTATCCACAATGTATAGTAAAGGACCCTGTTTTTTTTTGTGAAAAAAAGAAAACATCATGATCGTGTGTAATAAATCCTAAATCACGATGATTGTACTCACCTTACTTATGTCTTAATTAAGGTGTTGTTCATCCATGAAGTCAGAATGAAGGGACTATGAACACGTTAGTTGCAAGTTTGGGTGCATGAGCACTACTTGTGCACTGCCTCTGCACTGACAGCGAAAACCGCTACTTTCCTGCAATTCAAAAATTTGAATAGAAGTTTTAATAAAAGAGTTTGTCTACCTAATGTAGGAAAATACATGTGTGGTTAGGGTCAGGTACGGAATTATAGTGTTGATGTCGGCTAACGGGTCGAGTGGTCTGTCAATTTTTTTTTTGTTATCAAACAGGACCCGTGCAGAACTCCTGCCATGAATTTCTATGATGAGGGACAACATTTTTCCCGTGGGCACGAGTTTAATGCGTAAACAACCTGCGTGATCATATAACCTGGGATTATCAGAGATGGATACAAATATTTTTTGTCAATCCCACAGTCTTGTAAATCCATTAACACTCATTCAATTTTTTTATCTTGTGGTTTTATATGTTATGAAACATTAAACACCCTGGCATTGGCTGAGACATTATGATATGAATGATGCATTTATAGTAGTGCTTTATTGTGTATTGTTGTACACCCAAAAGTGCTTTACAATCATGTGGGGGGGTCTCTCCTCAACCACCACCTGTGCAGCATCCACTTGGATGATGCGACGGCAGCCACAGGACAACGGCGCCAGTGCGCTCAATCACCACACACCAGCTGCAGGTGGAGAGGAGAGAGAGATAGAGCCAATCAAGAGGTTGGGGATTATTAGGAGGCCATGATTGACAAAGGCCAGGGGGGGCAATTTGGCCAGGACACCGGGTTTACACCCCTACTCTTTACTAGAAGTGCCATGGGATTTTTAGTAACCACAGAGAGTCAGGACCTCGGTATAACGTCTCATCCGAAAGACGGTGCTTGTTGACAGTATAGTGTCCCCGTCACTATACTGGGGCATTAGGACCCACACAGACCACAGGGTGAGCACCCCCCTGCGGGCCTCACTAACACCTCTTCTAACAGACACAATGACATGACACATATTTTTAAAATGTTTCACTTGATTTCGTACATGTAGTTAGGAATTATAGTTTGGGAAAAGTCTAAACTAGTAAAATGTGTCACAACTAGTAAACTAGTAAAAATGGAGTTATGTCACAATAACACAATAACAGGTGCAAGTAATGGCTGCTACTCAGAATGGTATCCTCCACTGGATCAATCTGCACGATGCATCGCTATTAGCTTTTTTAAGGTAAGTGGTTGCAATTTATTTTTAGCTACATTTACATGAAAAAATGTTTTAAAAAGTCAGTCAACTAAATTTGTTCAAATGTAGTGAAATAATTTGATTGCAACCACTTACCTTAAAAAATGTAGTAAATTCAATTAAACCTTTTTTTTTGGTTAGTGTTGTGTTCATGTTTGTTTACGGATGATGTGTGGGCATTTACATGTCCGCGTGTCTCACGTGGATGTTTAGAATTTGAGCGTGATCAGCTCGTGAGCTGACTGCATTACAGATAATGAGTTGAGACAGGAAAAACTGGACATCACGTTGGTTTCATACGGATACTTATCAGAGAACATTTGTTTTAAATGTGACTTACTAATTTAAAAAGTAAACATTTCAAGTTTTCTATACATATATTTCTCATGTCTTTGAGGTGAGTATTCATGAGATTCAGGTTTATTTATGTGTCCTGTGAAGAAAGATGAACAGAGACTGAGGCGGCAGAGAGCGCACCTTGTAAATTTTTTTTATTTTAAAAAAGCACATGTTTTGTTGTTATTATGACTATACACAAATAAAAGTAAACCCTTTGGAGTTTCAAACGATACCTTATTCTTATCTGTACAATAAAAAATGCCGTAGTATTTTTAGTTCTTTTCACAGTCATCAAAAAAATACGAGACAGACCGCCACTGGTGTGGACTTCGACCCCAGAGGGTTAACAGAAAGCTGATAAATTAATATTTTATTTTGAATTAAAAAATGCTAAAAGTGTGTAATTTAGAAAATTATTATATTAACCATAGGTAGCTATAGGCTACAGACTGTGCACGCAACATCACCTAGATAGCATTCGAATTAGGTTTATCATGAATAAATGTTAAAAGAATATGTAGGCCTAAGAATAGGCCTATACAAGAAAATATTTTTATCTATCTCACAGTCCTGTATCCATAATCAGATTATCTTTTTTCCATAATATTTGATGATGATGATGATGATGATTGATAATAAAAAATAATTATTATTATTATTGTTTATTTTTATATTCGTTGTTAGCCTATTTTGTTTAATTCCCCTAAATTTTAGATCTCTTTGCTTAATGTTCCATATATTGCTTAATGTTTTGTAAATAGTCTACTGTAAATGTCCAATATGCCAGTAAAGCTTTGATTAGGTTCTATTTCTGGAGCATTTAGGGGAATTTTACTGGAAATTCATTTTAAACTAAATTTAACATATTATACTGTAAATATTGACTCATTATATTTTTTTTTACCAATAAAAGCCTTTAAAACTTTATCATACAAAACAAAATAAAAACATAAAAAAATAAAAATAAACAATAAATAATCAAACATCAAAAAACAAAAAAAAACATAATTTATGTCACTGCCTATATATATATATATATATATATATATATATATATATATATATATATATATATATATATATATATATATATATATATATATATATATATATCCATTTTGAATAATCCTGGGGTTTCTATGATCACATTTGTTTATGCATTAAACGAGAAAAAGGTGTCGTCGTTACCTCGACAAAATGAACTTTTCCCGATCACCATATTATAGTTACAAAGTATGATATATTAAATACCATTTATAACAATGTAACAATTTTCAATACATATAATGGCTGTGGGCATAAAGGCTAATGCACACTCAACCAGGCCACCAAATCTACATTAAAAACCATAAACCTATTTTTTTTTTTTTTTTTTTTTTTTTTACCCCATATTATATTAAAGACAGATCAAAAAATAAAAAAAAAAAAATGTTCAGGTCAAACCCTGTTTTTTTTTTTTTTTAAATAGTAAAAGTGTAGTAACAATCTCATTATTATGAACATCATTTTAAAGCGCATTTACCATCATGTCATCATGAAAGATCTATTGTAAAATACATGATGTTTGCTTCAGCAATATACATTACAGTAGCATACATCAGAAGCACATGGCTAACATCGGATGGATGAGATCCTCAACATATGTATTGCAAATGACATATTCATTTTTAAAATCAGAAATAAAGACATAAGCAATGTATACGCATATATCTTAACTTGTCATGTACAGTTTATTCACAGTTTATGTAAATTTGATATAGTGTTTTTTTTATTTATACAGTAGGATAACGGCAAACATTTCAATGATTTCGTTACTAGCATTAATTTTGGAGCAAGTAATGAGTTAAACATTGGTTAATTTAATAATTAAGCTAATTCTACATATATATGACATTTTACTACTATGGAAACTGTAATTCTAAAAGGACATACATATAGATAAGTGGTAGCACTTTTCTTTTTGCATATCATCTTTAAATTTGAAAAAAAAAAAAATCAGCTGGTAGGCACAATATTTTTCAAATAACTTTTAAACAACTGAATAAAGTTTAGATATACACAAACAATTATTTGCGTAGCCTACTGTAAAACATGATCTCCCAAATGCAGTGCTAGTGCAATAAAATTGTTTACAAAACACATCAAATAATGATCTCCTTTACAATCTTGCAGTCATGTATAAATGCATTTTTTCAGTGTCCGTATTAACATATAAATAAAATAGTGTTAGACACAAATATTTGATATTTTATAGTGATTTTTTTTCTCACAATAACAGCATTGCATGCAGTTAATAATTTGTCAGACACTGATAAATGAAACATACTGTAATAATCTATAAGCATATTTAACAATTAGTCGAAGACAAATAATTGCAAAGTTTTTATGAGCAATTTGTTCCCTTTCAGCTGGTCACTCCCAACGTCACGTTGGATGACCGACGAATTGGGATCTTACTTAGAGAGACCAATCCACTTCAAGTGTAAACTAAACGAGCCAATCCACATTGGCATGCAATTATTACATCCAGCTTCCACTGATCACAGCGTGAGTATAAGTAGGCAGCAGATCCAGGGCATATTCAGCTTTTCGCTTTGGAGCCTAGCGGTTCTATCGTTCTGCTCCTGACCTTCTGCTATGGAGTGAGAATCTACAGTTCCGAGTTCAAGCACACTCTTCGATGGCTCTCGTTCTGGTGGTAGCATGAGCCAGACTTTTCTGGGGAGGAAGATCCGTCAGCGCTTCCACCCTCTGGGTGGCCAGCGGTGCTGCATGCAGATCCAGAAATGATGGCTATGCTTTCCGGGCTGCCAAGAGTGTTGGGCTCGAGTGGAATCTTCCACCGCGTCCTGAACCCTCAAGGTTGGACGATTGGTTTCTCGGGGTGGCTCGCACTGGTTCTCAGGGACCCACCCCAGTGCCTTTCTTCCCGGAGGTGCATGATGAGCTCACCAGGTCATGGATGGCAACTTTCACTGCCAGAAACCCCCCCAGTGGCTAATGAAGCCTTGCCACCACTGATCTATAATATAGAACTGGATTGCTCATGACGTCATAAAATTGAAGCCGCCGCGCCGCCATATTGGTAATCCCTAGTGTGCGTAAACATTCTATTGAATTAATAGGAAATTGTATGATTTTAATGAGAAAACATTACCTAACAAGTCAGCGTTTATAAATCTGAAGTATTTCTGTACATTATTACAATGCAAACACCCTAGGCATGTAAACGGTTATTAAATTTTAAATGTCGGGAATTTCCCCTACTTATTAAAAACCTACGTTCAGTCACCGGCTCAGCTCCTCAGTGAAAACTTGAATATGCGCTGCACCTGCTGCCTACTTATACTCATGCTGTGATCAACGACAGCTGGATGCAATAATCGCATGCCAATGTGCATTGGCTCGTTTAGTTTACACTCTGAGTAGATTGGTCTCTCTAAGCGAGAACCCAATTCATCGGTCATCCGACATGACGTCTCCGTTCTCTCCTTCAGGGAACGAGGGTTACCATACGTAACTTAGACGTTCTGGCCTGTAGATACAGTATATTGTTCCATGCGCCATCTGGTGGATATTCTGTGAAGCACAACACATTTATTTAAATTCTAAAAAAACATGCTCACGGGATTCAGCAGCAGGAAAAAACATGCATTTTTCTTGGCCACATCTGTATTTGTTGATTTCTTGAATGCAATGGCAAATCAGAGGCATTTAACTGTACTGGAGTTTTTTTGTTCAGTCTTGAATTCTGCACACTCACTAATCCTTTCAATATAACAGACTGTAGATGCGATGTAAATAAGTGATTCAATGTGAGATTATTGCATGTGTATACACAGTATTGACACTGTATGACGTCATAAAGGGCAGGATTCCTTGTATTGGGCACTTCTCCAAGAAGAGGCGCACACACACATCAACCAGAGCTAGAGCAAGAGCATTAAAGGGGTGCATTGTGATTGGCTGAACACCACAAGCACTCGTTGGAAATGTAACACCCCTTTTCCATAATTGTGAGCTTCATCTTTCAAAACAAGTGTAAATACAGTTAATAGTGTTCTTAGTTTTACCATCAGTTCAAGCCCGAAAGGGGAACAGAGTTGCATGACAGACACAGTGATGAAGCTCGTATGTGTTTGCAGTACACAAGCCACGGACGGTTAAGACAGCTGACTCCACTGTGTGAACCTGTCTCTCTATCTCTCTCACACGCGCACACACACACACACACACAACGTGCAAAACTCTGCATTTGAACAGTCAATAGCAAATACTTAAAACTAATAACAAAACATACTTACAGTAGCTGATTCAGATGTGCCAGATTGTCATAGCAAAGTCAGAATTACCTCCTCTCCTTGGTTCACGAAATGGTCATCCATAAAATGCGTTGCTTTTCTGTTGTAAGTAATCTTAAAGATTCCTAAATGCATCTACTTTCAGAAGGCCAAATAAAGTGTTTTTGCTTTTGTCTATATACACACAGCATCTCCCTGACATGGCTGCTTCAACACTAACTGCGGTTACTGAAACCATGCCTTCTTTCTTTGCGTGAACATTTGGGCGGCATTACGCAAATATTTCCACATAGTGATGTAGACATAAGGGGGCGTGTTTGAACGAGCCGTTTTAGGGGGGCGTGGTAGAGTCTTAACTTTGATAAAGAATATCTCTTTTGGTTTTGAGGCTTTAGTTTTTTCAACTTTACAGATCTTCATTATGCACCAAGAGCTTGTAACACTCCAAAGAGAAAGGAAAAATTTAAATCACATCATATGACCCCTTTAATTCATTAATTCATTAACCATAGTTAAAGTCAGTAAGTTTTAGTTACCTGAATAATACAGAATGATCGTTACAGGACATGTTTGGGCATGCTTTGAGGTCAGTGACTAACACCTTGATATAACATCTGCAGCAATCACCACAAACAAACTAGAATTAACCTCCTTTCAGCGGATGGCTCAAACAGATCCCTCAGACACAGCAGATAGCAACAGCAACAAACGTCTTGGGTTACGCATGTAACCATGGTTCCCCAAGAGTGAACTAGACGCTTTGTTTCTCTAGTGGACACAATAGGTGTAAATAGTGTTCATCGTCTGTTGATTATGTCTTTTAATTGATTTTTTGTACATTTCTGACATATGCACATAAACTACCACCACTGATAACCTACTACTTAAGATTGTAGAAACTTAATTTTCTGGAAAGTTGCTTTGCAATGATTTGTATCGTAAAAAGCGATATACAAATAAACTTGAATTGAATTGAATAGGGAATGCAGCCAGCATGACCAGTGTCTGAAGCACGTGTGAAAAAATGCCAATACCACTGGTTCAGGTGACCTGTGATGTCATAGGCGGCTGTCAAAAAGTATACAGGGGCAACCTGCTGAGATCATCATGTCTCATCCCGAGGGGCCACCTGAGATTTGAGTCATCCACACACAGTCATCCACATTAGGCGTGGAGTGGCTTTACTCCTTAACTCCACTCTGCAGTTTCGATAGATGGTTAGGCCCACTTGGACCTCCCTGTGACACTGCCCTTATGGTTGAACCAGTGAAATCGCCCCTCTGTGGAGTGGGTTTGAGGTAGATGTGTAGACTGCTTTCCCTGAGGTATGAGGTAGATGTGTTTCTCCGGAAACCCTTCCTGACTGCTTTGGCCGGGTGTGTCTGAAGCTACTGGAGTCTCAAGATCCTCTCCATGCAGACTGACAGTTGTGTCTAAAGCTGTGTTTTAGTCACTGCTAACCAAACCTCACAAAGAGAAACCTGCACAGTGGCTTGTAGAAATACATTTTCAAACGTGTTTAGCACAATAGTATTTATGCAGCATGGGATAGCGTGTTATTCTACATGAAAATCCTTTTATTTCCGAGAGCACTATTCTTCATTTCATACCACAGCAGAAAATGGTCAGTTATGAACTCCACATGTCTTGCAGAAGTCATTTTGACACCCTAAAATGACCTTAAATCTTACTTCCCAATATTCCAACCCAAATCATCACCCACCGCCTCCTTGTTGATGTTTCAGACTCATTGGAATAGGATGGCCATTCATCAGCTATCAGAAATCCATTTATCTGGATTATCCATTGTACTGCAGCTTTCGTAAGTGAATAAAACTATTTTAAAACAAAGTCTTCGTGTGTTTCTACAGCCACTGTGCAGGTTTCCCTTTGTGAAGTTTCTCACATCTGCATGGAGAGGATCTTGAGACTCCAGTAGCTTTAAACTCCTGTCTGCTGCTCAGCAGTGGCATTTTGTACAGCTGCCACTACAATACAGTTCATTTGTTTGACAGAAACTTTCCTTAATAAATCTTTATCTGACCAAGATCTTCTGTGCTCTAAGTCACTCACAAATCTTTTGACAGTTCAATAATTTCTATTTGCTTTTCACAAAACAGTCAAAAACAGCTCTTTTCAGAGCAAGCCATTTTCTAGCATTTTACTCGACATTATTAAGAAAGGCGATGACCCCGCCCCTCTCTTCCGAGCTGTTTACTTTAACTGCATTCATCATGAAACTGGCTATTTAGCACACTATTACGAAAGGCGATTTGCAAAGATTCATTAAAAAACCTTATACTCCCTTTTTCTGTTGGTCGAGCTGGACCACGGATGATTCGTGCGAAGATAGACGCATTTATGTACAGTCATGGCCAAAAGTTTTGGCAATGTCATAAATTTTGTGTTCTGCTAAGTTTGCTGCTTCTGTATTTATAGATTATTTTTTTTCACATGTTTTTATGGTATAATGAAAAACAATGAAAAATTATATACAATGGGTCAATATTTACAGTGTTGACCCTTGTTCTTGGTCAATATTTACAGTGTTGACCCTTGTTCTTCATAACCTCTGCAATTCGCTCTGGCATGCTGGTTATTAGCTTCTGGGCAAAATCCTGACTTATGGCGATCAGTTCTTGCCTTATTAGTTCTCTGAGTTGATCACAATTTGAGGGCTTCTGCTTGTCCACTCGCCTTTTGAGGACTGACCACAGGTTCTCTATGGGACTGAGATCCGGGGAGTTGCCTGGCCACGGATCCAAAATTTCAATGTAATGGTCTTCAAGCCACTTCTTTATCGCTCTTGCTTTGTGACATTGTGCTCTATCATGCTGGAAAATGCACGGATCATCACCAAATTGCTCATGGATCATTGGAAGAAGTCGCTTTTGCAGGACGTTTTGATACCATTCTTTATTCATGGCAATGTTTTTGGGCAGAATTATGAGAGCCCACTCCCTTGGTTGAAAAACATCTTCACATCCCACACATGGATTGTCTCAGGATGCTTAACTGTTGTCAAAACACAGGACTCATGGTAGCATTCACCTTTTCTTCTCCGAACATCAATTTGATTTTCCAGATGTCCCAAACAGTCGTAAGGTATCTTCATCATTGAAAATAACTTTGCACCAGTCTTCTGCTGTCCAATCCTTGTGCTTCCTGCAGAATTTCAGTCTGTCCTTGATGTTTTTCTTGGAGAGAAGTGGCTTTTTTGCTGCTCTTCTTGACACCAGGCCATTGTCCAAAAGTCTTGGCCTCACTCGTTCTGCAGATGCTCTCACACCTAGTTAAAAATGTTTATCCGCTTAGAAAATCGCCACGTTTTATTTTGTGTCACCATACTTACTCTTGTAACTGCTCATGTAAGCGTCTTTAAATAGGGAAAACATGGAAGTGTTTGGTGGCATCTAAATTCATCCCTGTTTGGATCCTAAGGAATAAATGGTGCTAAGATAAAAGCTAGCATAGTCGTGCCGTGCGTTACAGCAATTAAATGCACGCACTGAGATGGAAGAGGTACATATCAGCTCGTCTAAGTTGAGGGAAGAACAAAGTGGAAGATGGAAAAATGGTGGCGTTTTCCTTGAACAAATCATGTTATGGACAACAGCCTTTAATGTATCATATTGTTTAACAAGTACAAACAAGTAAAACTGAACAACATATTAATTTTAAGTATGCTTATAACAATGTTTAATCACAGCTGAAAAAATGTTTGTTTGTAAAATATGCACACATTGCAAATTGGTACATTTTAAGAATGCACGTATAAGAATGCACTTACTGTAAGCACATAGCACATATAGTATGTATTTATGTAGTAGTGAATTAATGTGCTTTATAATATATATTAAAATGTTACTTTTGAAAAGCAGGCTTAAGCACGTTCATTTCATAAATATTTAAAATATTGCATCAGGCCTACACATAGTTATAAAGTATGTATACTTTAAACCCATTTAAAGCTGAATCAGTTTTCTATTTTCTTACACAAGAAAATATACTTTGAGTGAAATAAGTATATTTTCTGTAAATACACAAAAACTTCACTTAAAGTATGCTTGTGTTAAGTATATTTCTTAAAAGCTTGACTAACAATATACTTATTACAAAAGTACTTAGTATACTTCTTAGAAAGATATTAAAATGCAATTCAGTATATTTTTAATGCACTAACCAAGCGGCAACCTTCCGGTCTCTCTCGTGAAACCAACACGGAAGTGACAAAAACTGCAATTCATCAACAGGCCCGATAGAAGCTGGCTCCAAAAGGGAGTCAGTCCCATAGACTTCCCATGTTAAAATGCCCAACTTTACAGCAGAAAAAAAACGTTGACAGCCTGGTTCAAAAAGTGGTTTTGGTCTATATAGCTAATTTTGCCCTTCATGACAACTGTGAGGGGGGTGAATTTTTTTATAAGTCTCCCGTTTAAATTATATTAAGCCTTAAAGTTCTGCATAATTAAGGGCCTGGCCACTTGATGCACCCGCTACCGCCCGCTCCACCGGGGGAATCACCGAATACCCCTTCACTGCACCGCCGTCGAGGGTGGTGAGGGAGGAGCAGCCCACCAGCCGGTTTCTGGCAGTTAAAGGTGCCGTCCACGACCTGGTGGGCTCGTCATGCACTTCCGGGAAGAAAGGCACCGGGGCGGGGCGCAAGCCACCTCGAGAAACCATTCTTCCCACCTCGAGGGCTCGGGATGCAGTGGAGACTTCCACTCGAGCCCTACCCTCTCAGCGGCCCGGGAAAGCATATCTGTCATCTCCAGATCCAATTCAGGCTTTGCACCATCCCGGAGGGCGGCAGCGCAGCCGAATCTTCATCGGACAGCTCTCCCTCCAATGCTGAGATTGACATCTGGTCGGGGGAGGCCCCACTGGATACCACTGGTACGCTCTTTGAAGAGGGGCCCAGCGCGTTCAGTGGGTTACTCCACTGGATCAGAGATGCAAGAGGAGTGATGGTCCCCAGAGGGTGGGTTCCCTGTGGGTGTTTGCCACCACTGTAATCCTCAAACCGCCCGAGCTACTGCTGGAAGTGGTTCTCGTCTGTTGGCCACCAAAATGAGCCCCAGATTGCGGGCAACGGGACTCCGCCCCCTTTTTGAAGGTAGCGGAGCCTGGTTCGCAGCTCCGAGATGGTCATCTTCCTGCAGTGGGAACATGACTCATCCACGAAAGCTACCTCAGTGTGCTTGATGCCCAGACATGTGAGGCAGTGATCGTGACCATCACCCGTTGCCAGGTAACAACCGAACCCAGAAACGCACGGGTGAAACAGCATCCTTATAAGGACAATCCGTCGTCTTTACAAAGATGCACCCGTGAAGCTCATTTAGAGAAATTTGCTCTTTAGGAAATGCTCTTTTAGTGCTGAGGCGCAGAGGGGAATTGGCCATTTGCAACACGACAAGGGGTAGTGCAGCCCACTAGTAGTGTGCAACCCAATTGACTCGGGAACGACCACCGCTGAAGCGCCGTCTCGCCAACACACGAAGCTTCCGAAAGCGTGCTGAACTCGTAGTTCACAGCAGACACAGTTGAGCAGAACGATACTAACGCTCGGCTCTGAAGCGAAAAGCTGGTATGGCTTTGCACCTGCTGCCTTCTTATACTCACGCTGTGATCAGCGGCAGCTGGATGCAATAATTGCATGCCAATGTGCATTGGCTCGTTTAGTTTACACTCGAAGTAGATTGGTCTGTCGAAGTGATATCCAGTTAGTCGGTCACCCGACGTGACGTCAAGAGTGACCGACTGAAAGGGGAACTATAGATCACAGGTTATACTTACAACACATTTTTTTTTTTTTTTTTTTTTTTTTACATTTGTTATTAAACACGTTTGCTGCTGGATACTGACCAAGATCTAGTTTTGAACAGGATCTAGTTATTGAACAAATATGCATACACTGCATGTGGTTATTGAACAGGTTCTAGTTTTGAAGTTCACACCCACTTAAATTGTTTATTGAACAAGTTCTTGAATGAAGCAAAGTCAATTTGTAGTGTTCATTGAAAAGTCTTGAAAAAAACATAGATCCAGCATGTTAACTTTCAAGTGATCTAACATGAAATTAGCTTAAATTTGATATCTGTTTGTGATAGAGCCCGAACAGTTTTAATACTTAAAGTTGTGATGCTGAGAGCTCCTCTCATATTTATCTTCTTATCTGAACATGACATGATGTCACTTGTGTTTGGGGGAGGAATTAACCTGAGAATATCCTCAAACAAGTACCACACCACATCATCTCACCTGGGCCAGAAAAAAGCGATTCTGGCCAATTCTGAACATGCACTTCCCTCTCACATGCGTATCATTGACTTCAAGGATTGTCCCAGGGTATATATCTTTATCATACTTGACAATGCATCACCCACCAATGATGTTGTTGTCCTCCCACTGAATTTGAAGATGCAGTTGATCTCTATGCATTGTAGAATTCACCTCAAAGCTGATTTTTGGAGGGAGGGAGGGTGTGTGGGTGGATGTGAATGACCAGCACTCTCTTCCAACTTCCTTGAGCAAGGCACCGAACCCGCAACTGCTCCCTGGGCTCCCGCAGCAATATGGCTGCCCACTGCTCCGGGTGTGTGTTCACAGTGTGTGTGTGTGTGTGTGTGTGTGTGCATGCACTTGGATGGGTTAAATGCAGAGCACAATTTTGAGTATGGGTCACCATACTTGGGCACACGTCACTTCACTTCACTTCATTTCATGAAAAACGCCCATCTAGTCAGCCGCGAACAGGCTTAGGCTTTTCACGCAACCAAGTAAGATCCGTCACATCCAGCATATGCCTGTATGCGCGGCTCACACCAAAGTATAAAAAATACTTTTCAGATGTAACTGAAATTTGATTACCACCCATTTAAAAATCTAACTGTGATGAAATAGTTACTCATATTTTTGTATTTTAAATACGTAATGATGTTTACTTGCATTTCATTTGAACTTTATTTGTTTAATAACCTTAAATATAAACATGTTTGCATGACAGCAAGAGGCAGGATGTAAAAATAATACAGAAAACAAAAATTTTGGCATAAAAAAGTAGAAAAACACCAAGATATGTGTTGATTATCACCAATCAGCAAAAAAACTAGTTTTTTTTTTTTCTTTCATATCGGCCAACACTACTGATGGAATGAAATATAAACTTATTTTCAAATAAAATATAGTTGGGATTTTAACAAATGCAAAGTTATTTGCTGGCTATACATGAAATAATTAAATTATAACTGAAGCTTGACAATTTGAAAAATATTTAAAGTGTTTCTAGATCAAAAATCTAGAGGTTAACCAGATTTTCCTTTAATCATTATTTTTTCCTTCACAGGCAGATATTCTACAGCGTCGCTTACTACATGCTCTCAGCATGAAAGGAAGCCCCCCCTTACATCTCCGAGCAGTACTCAGAGGTGAACAGAAACAGGATAATCACAATGCTCAGCTGTGACCCTGAAGACAGACCTTCAGCTAATGAGATTTTGGCAAAACCATTCCTGAAAGATGCTGTGAACAGAAACAGGAGAATCCCAGAAGCACTGGAACAAAGGTTCAAGATGTCATTCAAAAGCTTTGATGAAGCCTACAGTGAGCACTATAAAGCATTTGAGGCCTTAGTTAGTGAGTGGGGAACAACAACAGATTTAATAGAGGTGGTACATTATAATAGCACAGCAGGCAGTCTGTCAGGTTCAGTGATTGGAGCAGCTGGAGGAATCACTGCAGTGGTTGGTGGTGCAATTCTGCTCCTTTCACTTTTGGAGCATCTCTGATTTTTACAGGTGTTGGGATTGGAGTTGGAGTTGCAGGTGGTGTAACAGCTGCAGCATCCAACATTACCAATGCAGTAAAACAAAAATCACTCCATGACAGCCTTGAAAATATTAGGCAGAATTATGAAAATGTAAGTGAACCAATTCTCATTCCACTGAATACGATGAGAAAGGGTACTGAAAAAAAAATAAACAAGTTCAGAGATTTTTATCTGGGTGACTCAACTTTTGACAATGTACAAATATCATGCAATGTAGACAAAAGAAAAGAAGCATGTCCCACACAACTCATTAATCTAGGTCTGCTTGCAAATCTTAGCAGATATGCTGCACAGACCGCCAAAGCAGGACGTGTAGCAACAGCAGCACTATCAGGTGTCATCAGCGGACTCTTAGTGATAGTTGATGTCGCCTTTATCGTGAAAGAATCACAAGAGATTCACCCAGATGAGACAGAACTGGAAAACAGATGATCCAGAAAGGGTAAAAACCAGTGCACTCAAGTCCATTGCAGAGAGGAGGAAAACACATACAGATCTTTGCGATGTCTTGAAGGGAATTAAAAAAACAAGAGAATATGCATTAAAGGAAATGGCCAGGATGGAGACAAGACATTTTTATTAACTCTTTCCCCGCCAGCATTTTTGAAAAAAGTTGCCAGCCACCGCCAGAATTTTTGAGGTATTTTCTCTAAAATTTCATGGCCCCCCAGAACATGTTGTCATATAAATATCTGAAACACAATACATTAAGATAAAGAATAGACCCTCTACTTTAAAAAAAACAATTCCCTTTTATTCTAGCTTCAAGCATTGTTTTTTTTTTTTTTATCAGCACTTGTATATAGATTGGTTTAATTAAAAAAAAGCAACATTTTGAGCAAAAAGCGAAGAAAATTGAATTTTTTTTTTTTCAAATACTACATCTGGATCATATTCAGTAATATTATCAAAGCAGAGATACAGTAGATCACTTCCATTAGCACTCCCAAAGCTTGCACAGGCCTTTACCACTTCCTGGATCGCCATTTCACTCTGCAAGATTAGGCAGTTTTCATTTATATGCTGTTTAGTGTTGATGATAGCATTATTTTTTCATATGCATATGCTTGTATGAGAGATCGCTCTTTGCTACATCTTCCTCATTGGTGTATTTGATCACGACAGTTGGTGGGAAAAGGCTGAAAAAGGAACATGGAAGACAATGGGAGATGAGTGAAGCCTGAGATGGAGTAGAAGTTGGATGTTGGGAGGGGGGTGTCATTTGCGGTCGGTTAGGGCTGTTAGCGACAAAGATAGATAGGTAGTGGGAACAGGGTGAGTGTAGTTAGGTACAGGGCACTAGGAGTACTGCTGTTCGCCATTGCGCTGATTCTATTGGACTCTCTTAGCCTGCTGGAAAATTTCTGAACTTTGCCCTTTGTGAAGCAGCTCTGTATTGCGGGAACTCTGAGTACAGGAGATTATACTCTGGGGGGCTGAGACTGTTCTACTAACCGGAAGTCAGTTGGAGTGCTGAATCATGGATGCGCAACTTCTCTTTTGTCCCATGAAAAGGGGTGGAATTCAACCCCCCCCCCCCCCCCCCTTCAAGTTGTAGTTTTAAAGTCTTTTTTAATTCACGCAGTATTCTGTGTAGTCTCAAAGCTTGTGTTAGCCTGTCCTTCTTTTCCTTTCTGTTAAATAAAAAAACAAAATATTTTGATTGAAGTCATAGTGGTGTGTTGTTCCCCTGGTGCCAGACCATACTGGCTTAACCCTCTGGGGTCTGAGGTGATTTTGGGGCCCTTGAGATATTTTGACATGCCCTGGCATCTGTGCTTATTTCAGCTACTTATACTATTGACCAATTATATATATTTTTGTATTCAGCACTAACTGTGTTACAATAATATGTGAGAAAGAGAGATATACATGTTTGCATTTTTTAGGAAAATTATGCGTGGTTAGTAACTTTTGGGAAAAAAAATGTAGCTGAAATAAGGCCATAAAAACCCATACTGAATAGTTCTGAATAAGACTCTTGAATAATAAAACATTTACTCCAAAATAATTACAAAAAAATTATGCTAAAACCATCACACAAAAAAAATAACAATTTAAATTTTTAAAGACATGTTTTGTGATCGAAAGCCTCTGATAGACAAGCTTTATGCGAGGGAGTGACAATGGCCATGAATATTTAGCGATTCACACCGAGAGACAAAGGGCCCTCCCCTAACGGCACATCAGTGAGTTATGTGACTGTGAGGCAGGTCAGACAGAATGTGAGGAGATTGAAAAAATGGCTTTTTTAAATTATATGCATTTTATTTACAACACAGTATAATCAAAACATACATAATGAAGGTCAAAGACACATTATTGTGCACTGTACATCTGGTGCAGGTATCTGATCACTAAAAAACAAACAAACATATATATATAATATATATATATATATATTTTTGTGAGCATCAGGAGCATCTGTATATACACAGTACTGTGCAAAAGTCTTAGGCACGTTAGTATTTTCACCCCAAGGAATGGTGTTTGGACAGTTATTTCTATATTTTGCTGTAGTGTGTCAGAAGGAAATATCAGTTTACATTTCCAAACATTCATTTTGCCATTAATTTTAATAATAATTTTGTTAGATTTTTGCATGCACAAGCAGTCTGACAACAGCCGCTGCTCCACACAGACATCTGATCTCACCATCATCGAAATCTGTCTGTGATTACATGAAGAAACTGATGAAACTGAGACAAACTAAATCCTAATAGAGCACGGAGATGGCAAGGACAGTCCTTACAATTCTAGATACAGGGGAAAAATGCCCCTGAATGAGCTTTTGTCTCAAAGTTATCACACCATTCAGGAATGATTGCAAATTTGGAAATGATTTTACACACAACAGTTAAATTAATAAGAAATTGATATTATTATTTTATTATTATTATTATATTATATTTTGAGTAGGCTGTAATTTCAGTTTTAAAAATAGTTGGGGATAGTTTCACAAAAATTGAAATTCTGTTTATTTACATTTACTCACCCCGATGTTGTTTCAAACCTCATGTCATTATTGCTTTTGAGGAACATAGGAAGATATTTTGAAGAATGCTGGTAAACAAACTGTTTTTAATCTGTAAATATATGTTGATTCAGATGCAGCTTCTGAAACAAAAGTATAACATTTAGGTAAGTAGGCATATTAGAACGCAAATGAAGTATACGTACTCGTGAGAATTAGTGCACTTGCCTACTAATTCTCGCCTACTCTTTTATGAATACTTATTCGCTCGCCTACTGCTTTTGCCTACTATATAGTAGGTAAGTATGCAAATTTCGAATGCAGCCTCTGTGAACCATCACATACGTCACATGCGTCAGTAGCACAAGACAGCGCGAGCGCAGATAATTGTTGTCATATAGGTAAATTATTGTTTAATAAGCCAAACTTTTTTTTTAAAAAGTTACATTATTGTTTGCTCTACAAAATGTCCTTAAGATGATGATACAAATGATATCTATCCATACTCTAAAAATAAAGACAGCACCATTTACTGAACACCAGAACACAATGTATTTCCATATCCTATAGTAACTCACTGATTATCACTGTAGTTAATACTACATTATGATATCGCATAAATTAATAAAGTGTGGTAAATACTATAATATACTACAGTGTACTACAATTAACTATGGTTTACTGTAGTAAATATTTACTACAGTTTAAAACTCACTATGAATATTCTGTCGTGGAAGTTTACAAAATGTAGTAAATATGCTACAGTAAGTATAATTTACTACAGTTTACTACAGTATTTTATTTAAATATGTGGGATTCCATAGATGTAATGGCTTTTATTCTGTGAAAATGGTATTTTCTAAACCTTAATCGTACAAAACTTTCTGCATTTTTTGATTTCCAAAAAAAAAAAAAAAAAAAAAAACCTTAGAGTTGTTTGAAACGTTTTTGTTTTTATATTTTCGCTAGGAGACACTAATAGTGCAGACATTGCATATTCCACCTGCATCTGCCTTCTTTTTATAATGTGTTTCTTCGTATTATTTTGTAAGGAAGTTAAAGACATAATAAGCGAAGACGAACGCACCCCCTCTCTTTTTTTTTTATTAACGAGAAACCAGAAATATACAATAATAGACAGAAATTTACATATTAATGCACAGAAAAAAAAACATGCCAGAGTGTACAAACCATTGATTGATTAATCAAAAAACCGAATATTCTTTAAAAATATGACAAGTCTTCCTTGCTTTTTTATTTATAATGTTCTTCAAACTGGTGCAGTAGTCTTTTGTCTCCTGAAGAAAATGAATAAAATTTGGCTTGGATCCTGACCATTTCTTCTTGTGTATATGAAATTTTCCCAAAATAATAAACAGTTGTACAATAAAATTAAAATTATTATTATTATTGTTATTTTTCATTGGAATAATACATACATATATCAAAATTATTTTATTTAAATATAACATTTGTTTTCCTTCTAATGAAATTTTCCACAAAAATTTTTTGTGTATATACAATTACAAAACAGATGGATAATAGATTATTTTAAAACATAAAAAAAAACACATGAATAATCAATCTCTAACTTAAACCTCTTTAACACACTTTTAGCTGGATATATACCATGTAAAATTTTAAAGGATTCTAATTAGATTTTCCATCATATTTTGGAACATTCCTATAGGAGTCTGATAGGAATAGCCTTAAAGGACAAGACAATACACATGTCCTGTAGGATCATTCCTATAGGATTTAAATGGCATCCAATTGGGTGACTGTTTATGTCTATATGTGATTTTATTTTTTACTAATATCTAAAGGTGCACTTTTCCACTGTATTTGTTTTACTAATAAATAGTACTTGCAGTTTGCTTAAACTCACCCTGATGTAAACATTGCTTATGGTATGTTCCACAACCCGCAGTAAACATTGTAAAACAACATGGGAGGTGATTTGTGCAGCACACAGCATTAGTGCAAAAAATTCTATGTCACTGATAATGGATGATGGCACACACAAACACACACACACACCACACACACACACACCACACACAACAGTATGTAGCACTTGCGTCCTCCAATGCAAATATCCCCTGGACCAGTTCTAGACTCAAAAGGAGTGAGGAGGAAGATATAACGCGTATACAGGAGACCAGAAGTTGAATATAAAAGTAACACTTTACTGTAACAATAATAATAATAGTAAATACAATCACATCATAACACAGAACATTAAAAAACATCAAACAGTAAGTAGAATTTGATATAGTAACTCAGTTTAAATTCCCTTTGAGGTGTATAATACTGTTAATTCCATGTAATAAATGTAATAAAGTTCAGTTTGTGTGTTAACGTTAAAAGAGAGAAAACCCCAGATCCAATTCAGTTAAGGGAAAACCGGGAAAAAGTATGAAAAAAATATTGTTTCATAGCAGTCACTAACACTTTGTCAATTGACCATATGCACGATTACTTCCTGTTTTAGATAAGCCAGCTCAGTCATTTCCAGTCAGTTTTTACTGTGCTGTAAGGGGAGCGCTCTTTTGCTTAGTTTCTATACAAAATCCATTCACAATTTGAAGAAATTTTTTGTTTATATAAGAGGATCAAAAGTCCACGTGTACTATTTCAGGAATGACAAACACAGGTGTTAAATACTACCATGGGTAAATCTGCTAAATTGTTCTGCGACTCATTGCCATGATTGACAGTGATAATGGAAGACAAGCCAATGTCAAAATGGAGCTGTGCATTAAGTGATTTGGGAGATAGCATCTCTAGTTACGTAATGTTAGCCTAAACTGTACAATAGTGTTTAGTTGTCAAGAATTTAATGTACAGTTATGTGTCTAGGTACTAGGGCTTGGCTATAAAACGGTATCGGTACAACATTGTCGATATAGATAGAAAAAATGTTCAATATAGTGCTCGATAATTGTCTTAAAATGTGTGCGTGCCATCTGTAGATCTTAAACAGCCTATCAGATGTTTTGATACATGACTGTGCTACCATTGACAAGCAAACAACCAATAAGATGTAAACTGCTGGATTGCATTGCTCTCGTGTTTGGTTGCATCATTGCCATGTGACATCAGAACAATGCAAGTGCCGTGCCTGCCGGCAGTGAGGAATTGTCCAATAAAAAAACATGCCAGCTCACCAGTGTGGGAGTTTTTTTGGTTTCTTTTTCTTCCAACCAACATCAGAACAACCTTGTTTGTAAGCTTAGTTAAAAAAAAAAAAAACACTCCCGGCCAAGCACGGACACACAAGCAACTTATTTCATAATCTTAACCCAGGGCTCGCAAAATTTCAAAATCCCTGGTAGCCCTTGGGGCAGGTACTTTTCAGATTTTGGTAGCCCAAAAATGAAAAAATGTTTTTAATACACAAATATCAACAAATGTGAAGGGAGCACTTTTAACACACTAAGAAAATCAGATAGGACTTTAAATGTCAATCCAAAATGTTTTTAATACACAAATATCAACAAATGTGAAGGGAGGAGTTTTATTTCACTATTTACATACAATTCAGAAAATTTAAGGCAATTAATGACCCATTTTAAGAGCTGCACAAGTAAAATGAACAGCGTATGCGTGGTGTGGGATAATGTCTATGGTAACATACAGTATTGAGCCAAAAAATGACATGATTTACAGTTCAGATACAGGTTTTCACAAAAACAAAAATCTTAAACAACAGCATTTCAGCCATTAGACCATTTATATGAAAAGGAATACATCAAGCATATAAATTAAGTTGTCAATTTAAAACGTATAAATATTACTGTCTTGTTTAGATTTTTAAAAGGCACAGTAACTTCTTTCTCATTTACACCTCTAGTTGTTTGCTGCGTAAAAACATGAGTTGATATTTGCATTGATCTGACTATCAACAAGAAAGGCTTGTTGGAAATGCAGATGTATACTCTGTCATGAGGTGATGCTTTAGGAGTGCTGGAATATTGCGGTTTCCCTGGTAACGGCTGAACACAAAGCAGCTCCGCGCTCATAAACACTGCTTTATCAGGAATTATTGGTGAAATGAAATCAAAATGCCAACGACACTTTCTGAGGACAGTCAGTTCCCATTCAGATACATTCAAATAAAGACATCCACGCTGCGTTTTGACTTGAAGCTTGCAGCTCATATTTATTCAATGACATCATTGCCTTTTGAAGTTTAATCCCAGCCATATTGCGACTCTTGTCTTTCCGTCCCTAATTGTAAGACCTCTTGAAATTATAATTAAGACATTTCTTACACCATTTAATGTATTTAAAACTTTTTATGACCTTATGGTATTTTGATGCTACTCACATTTGGAGCTTTTAAGGACCCGCAGGAGATCTCTATTTAAAGTACTCCATCGGGCAGAGTGGTGATGCATTTTGGTAGCCCAAAAAATTTCAGTATTCATTACCAACACCAGTGAAAATTCACGGTTCTCGGTACCAATTTCAGTACCAAAGCAAAACACAAAAACATGCTAATTAATTTTTTTTTTATATACTTTCATTTAATCCAAACTGTGTACATATTTAATTATTTAATAGGGTTTTAAAACCTCTCCAGAGTTTATTCAGCCAGAATAAAAAAAGTTAGCAAAAAAAAAAAACCAGGACTGCTTTTCTGACTGATATGACACAAACTATATTTGAGCAGTGCTTATTTTGATTACCGCCGTTACCGGGGAAATCTCTCCTGCTCTACATGCGCCTCCTGCTGGCAGAGAAGGAATTTGCATATATATGCCGCTGCATATAGAGTGCAAGGCTGTGGGAAACACCGCTTCTATTAAGAATATTATTCATTATTTTAATTTGAATGTTGGATTGAATGAACGCTGTTATTGGAGTAGTTTTAATCGTTAGCATAAGCACGGCTAACGCTAATATAATGAGCATTAGAATGAAGTTTCTTTATTAACTATTTAATGCTCCTGTAACTTTTTATTACTGTAAAAAACAGGAGGACATGATGATATTTACAATTTTTACACACCAGAGGCTTTTAAATGAATTGTGGATCTAAAATATGAGTGTTAGATAATGTACAAATGGATAACATTGTTTGTGTCATACCAGTCAGAAAAGCAGTTTCTGGGTTGTTTGTTTTTTTAGCTAACTTAGTTGTTATATGTTTTAAATATTGTGTTTTGCTTTGGTACTGAAATTGGGTACACAGTTTGGATTAAATGAAAGTCTAGTCCTATTTTTTTATTTAGCATGTTTTTATCAGCGATCCAAACACGTAAGACCTGCGTTCATCTTCGGAACACAAATTAAGATATTTTTGATGCATTCTAAGAGCTCTCTGACCCTCCCATAGATAGCAAGGTAATTACCACGATCTAGGTCCAGAAATGTAGCAAGGAGATTAGTAAAAATAGCCATGTGACTTCAGGGGTACAACCGTAATTTTACAAAGAGCTACGAGAATACTTTTTGTACGAAAAGAAAACACAAATAAGGACTTTATTTAACAATTAGTCTCCTCCGTTGCGCTATTCTGGAGAGTGTCCACTGAACGCAAACAGCGTATGCTGTTCTGTGTCAGCTGCGTCAATTTTAACCTTCACCTTCTTTTTGATTTGAGTGATCCACATATCTGTCTAGGCTAGCTAATGATTTTTAATGTGTGAATTCTTAATAAAATGGCAGTTATTTTATGGGCTGTTGGCATTAATTGTGCTAGTGACGGAGCACTGGTGGAGCGCTCTCCCACACTCCTCGCTCCGCTTACATTCTCTGATTTCCAGTTGTACTTCGACACTTTACTAAGTAATGATGGGAGAAATTAACCTTTTTAAAGCTTTGAATCAATTGAACCAACTGATTCACAAAATGATTGTGTGTAAATGCAAACAAAAAACTCAGGCCAAAACATTCATAAAAAGAGCTTTTTACAAACCCATTCAAAATGTTTTCTTGAAAGTATATAGTAAATGCCACTAATAAATCATCAAATACCATTAAATATGAAGTGTCTGTATAACGTGTTCTTTTATGAAAGTTGGAGCGCTTGTTTTATTTTGTTTATGGAGAACTTGTCTAAATAGGCCAATAACTTTCTTTTAATTACATAAATGTCTCATTTAAAATGTCTACAAATTTCTTTGCAAAGTTTTCAAAGCAGTGCTATGAAAGCGCCTGTTATGAATGCCTTGAGCAGTTGGAGGCTCCAATTGACAGAGGAAACAGTTGGTCATGGTTAACTTTGCTTTTATTACGGTGCACGGTGACAGTCACTCAGTATTAGTGAGAAGAAAACAAAACAACAACAAAAAACCTTAGATACAACAGAATATAAACTGCACCAAACATAAGGTCAAAGCAATCTATATCAATAAAACATAACCTGACCTGTATGTGCAACTGCACTACATATGCAGCACTTTCCCAGAGACTCTCTCACAGTCCCTCAGAGTCAGACTCAGACTCAGACTCAGACTCAGACTCAGACTCAGACTCAGACTCAGACTCAGACTCAGACTCAGACTCAGACTCAGACTCAGACTCAGACTCAGACTCAGACTCAGACTCAGACTCAGACTCAGACTGTCCAGGGTCAGCCCAGACCTCTCCTCGCCTCCTATCTCTGAACTATCCTACTAATGCTCTGGAGCCATTTTATAGGCCCGACTCCTCCTACTCTGGCACATACCATATGAAAGGTAACACGTTTCACACACATCACAAGAATACATAATAAAAATGAAAATAACAAAAACAATAACAAAAATAATAAAATACAAATAAACATACATGCAAGAAATCATATGCAAGTATACATCACATACATATTCAAAGGAACCAAATAACTTGAGAAACCTTTCTCTCTTACAGCTATGAGAATGGACTCTCCGGTGACATCACCCACATGAACAAGATGGCAGACACAAAGACCTATAAATAGACCGGATGTCTAACTGAACAGGTTTGGCAAATGACTCTTGGAAATGAAATGGACAAATGAACTGTGGTAAGCATAATCTGCATCTCTTACACTGTATTCAATAAACTATGTGAATCAAATACTTGTAGTGGTGATTTATTTCTATATATGCGAAAAGACAATTCTATTATGCTATCATCATATGGCACTTGTGTTATGGTTACTAGTTCTCATAACTCAGGTAAAACTACATACAGGACATCATACAGCAAGTTTACAACACACAGTGACATCAAATGTTACACAGGTCCATGCATACATGAATCTTGGTCGGCTAACAGACTGTAATACATGACGCCCGGTGTATGTGCGTAATGTGCATGTGTATGTGGTGTGTCTAGTCCATGCATAGTCGCAGGCATGTGCTACAACAGTGTGGTTTCGTAGAGACAGAATGAATGTGCTAGACTGGCCAACAGATCTGTCTCCTCTATTGAAAATGTACGACCAGTCATGTAAAAGAGAATCAGACAACGATGATCACAGACTGCTGAGGTTCTGAAGCCTTGTATCAAGCTAGACTGAACAAAAGTTTTGCTTGCAAACCTTTAACAATTAGTATCCTCAATTCCCCAAACAATGAAACATTGTAAAAATAAAAGGGGCGGTGGATGTGACAGTGTGTAAACATGGCTCTATCCCAACTATCTTTGTTTGTAAGATGAAATCAATTCACTTATCTTTCTCTCTCCCTTCACAGCGCAGATCCAATCGATAAATCAGTCCAGCAGATTCCCACAGACGAACTCTGTTCCAGCAGACTAAGCAAAAAAAAACCTTTTCCCCGGAGACTTCAACAGGAAACCTTCACACCCAAATAACTTCTCTGAGCAAGCTTGTGCCCAAAACTGCTCCACAAAGACCCACCGCCCCGAAACTTCTCTGAATAGCCCTTTTATCCTTTGCTTGTAAAGCAGGAAGCCTATGTGCACGCCGCTCCTCTCTCTAGCACCTGCAGTACATTAGCGCTAATCAGGCCGGACAATGGCTGCATCCGAAAACTGAAAAATGCTGCCTTCGGAGGACACATTCCAAGGTAGGAAGGCATCAAGGCATGTCTGACGTACGA
Source organism: Cyprinus carpio (assembly GCF_018340385.1). NCBI lineage: Eukaryota > Metazoa > Chordata > Actinopteri > Cypriniformes > Cyprinidae > Cyprinus > Cyprinus carpio. Next base: position 43,370,660 of record NC_056599.1, read on the forward strand.
ATTCAGTGTTAGCTTCAGTTCCTGTCTCCTGAGATGCCTTCATCTGGCCGATTTTTGAAGGCAGCATAGATGTATCCTTCGCTGCCTTTGATATCCCACAATCCTGTGCGTTACATTCCGTGACAGTTAAGCCAAAAAAATAAAGATGGCGTCTGAAAGTTGCGCTCGGTGGTCAGATTGTGTGTAAATGTTTGTTTTTGATCAAAGTTTTCTACTTTTGATGTAATTTCTAGCGAGAAATTAATATTGCAGTAATGAAATATCCACTTAGTTATCACCAAAGCTCTCTATATTTAGCTGTAGATCATTTAACCGTTACACTGCCCCAGAAGCCTGTCCAAAATCAGTTTCGTGAGGTGCCTTCGTGCAAAAAACGCTGCCTGCAAAGTCAACGTCACATAAATCACCCAGGCATCAATTCATCATACAAAATTAACCAAAACAAAAGATGTTTCTGCCGCACCCGGAACCGGAGTGGGATGTGTCGCACACAAATCGTTCCCTCGGGAAACTCGTGACTCGTCAACAGCCCTCCCAACCCTTACTAGTCCCTAGAACCGGTGTCCTTGTGAGCTGGTTCGGCCTGAAAGATGGACAGGAGCCTATTGCTCGAAAGGTAAAGCTGTCTGTGGAAGGGAAGCCGAGCTGTCCATATCCACTGTAGACATCATTACTGACTGTAATTAGTTGTGTTTCCATCCAAAGATGCAAATTTAACTTATGCGCAAAACTGGAATTTAAAACATTTGCGAAAAATAAAGCACTGTTTCCATCCAGTGTGTCAAAGAGAACAAGATCGTCACTTCCTGATAAACTGGCTCTAAATATTTCTAAGAAAACTAGGAGAAGCCACTGAATATAATCATTTTCATACAGTATGTAATAAATTACTTGTGCTTCAAAGAGAGCAGACGTAACACAATAAATGCGGTCATTGCTTTACGAGGTGGATGATTTCTGTTTGGGTACACAGTTATGTAATTATACAGAAATACTTTGATGACAAACTTTCCTCAGGCATTTCAGAACAACCAAAACAACATAAATGCTGTGAACGAGATTGGTCTGCTGAGGGGTATTGCACAAAAGTAAAATTAAGAAAGCCAGGATAACAGAAAAGGCGCGGCTTGACCTAGTTCAATCAGCACATCCTGGCTTAGTCTGTTGCACATTTGCTAAACCAGGATGAGAGCGTGCAGCTATGTCAAGCCAAGTGTAGATAGTTGGGATAAGTGCACGTTCACGGCATTCTGAAACAGACCACGGGATCGATCACAGAATCAATGATGCAAAAATGGATAAAACCCGTGCGGCATACTTCTCGCCAACTGAGCAACAGCTTCTAATGGAAAACATATGAAGAGGTGAAACATATAATATGTAAAAAGGGAAATACAGTTTCTTTAATAAAACAAAGACAAAGTTTTATTTCAGATTAGAAATGAGATAAAATCAATTAGATAGAAAAAAAAACCTAAATAAAAATAGATAAAAGAGATAGATGCGATAGATTAAATAGATAAAATGAGCAAAATAGATCAAATACAGTAGATGCACATAGTGGTTAAGTGTTTGCAATTAATCATACATGTGCTTGCATGAGTAACATGCATGTCCACTGGTCACATTTAAGGCAAAGTGTCCAACTGTTAATTTAGGGAAATGACAAATAACTCCTTGAATTGTAATTATGATGGCTTCAGTGAAGCACTGGTTATCTGGACTACTTATGCATTCAGTTGGTCCGCTGTTGTCTGCCAGGCTTACCCACTTATCCACTATGCGTATCTACAGTATTTGTTCATTTTATCTGTCTATTTAATCTATCTCATGTCTCTTTTTATCTATTTTTATTTAGGTTTTTTTAGTTTTCTATCTAATTGATTTAATCTAATCTGATAATTTTATCTGTTTTTATCTATCTAATCATTTATTTTATCTCTCTTATCTATCTATCCTTCTTAAAGAACAAGCGTGTCTGGCCAAAAAGGACCTGGCAGCAAGTACAAGAACATTTTGCAGGCTGGTAAGTGACTTGATGTGTAACAAAAAAAATGTCTCAAAAAAAAAAGGCTCATATATCTGGCACCGGGGGTGGCCCTCCAACCCAAGACTTGATCACAGCAGAGGAGCTGGCCCTGGAGTTGAATAAAGGGAAGCCAGTGATGGAAGGGATACAGTGAGGGACAGCCACTGACTCTGGCCCAGCAAGAGAGACTGGCCTCTACATACAAGGTACATTACTGCCGTACTACTGCACATGGAAAACAATCAAGTATTTAGATTTTGTTATGTGGACTGTCTGACTTTGCCTTACCTTGCAGTGTCTGGTAACACACTTACACTTCTGGAGCCACCAGACTATGATCCGCTGGTGACTTCTCTTTATTAAAATCATAGGCTTGGCACGTCCTGTCAAAAAACTATCAATACAAGTTCTGTTGAATATGGCAGAGGGAAGGCACATCTGACGATGATGAGATCATGTCAGTGGACTCCAGAAGGCTTGAGGTGTCATGTCAATTTTGTGTAAAGAAGATATTTTGAAGATTGCTGCTAATCAAACAATTGCTGGCTCCTACTGACTTCCATAGTATTTTTTTTTTCTCTTTTATGTTCAACATAAGAAAGCAACTCATACAGGTTTAGGTAGAACTTCAAAAGAAGAATCAGATGATCCAGAACATATAAAGGTATTTTGTTGTTTACTAAAAATATTTATAAGGTTGTTGCCATCCTCAAGAGTAGAACCATTTTCCAAATATATCTTATTATTCCTTTATTCGAGTTGAAAGAGACTAACAAATGGAACATTTATTTAGAATAAGCCTATATATACACTACAAATTGACCTCGTCATGGACTTAAATGAAACCACATTTGCAACTTCATCAGCCATTTCTTATAATCTCAACAACTGAAATAATATATGCATTCATCAAACCTCTAACAGCAATATGAACAGTCTTCATAACAACACTAAAATAGGGATACTTAGATGCATGACAGTATATGTCGTATTTAATGCATGATAATTAAATGATGCAACATTTGCAGAAGACCATGGAGGGACTGTAAAACATTAATTTCTAGAAGGATTGACAGCAGAACTAACAGATAAATCACTAAGATTAATCTTAGCCTGGTTGTTAGCCTGCTCCGGAGCAGGCTAGCAGCAAAGTGTAAATTTCCATAGTAACAAATTGTAGATTTATTTAGCCTCCCTTCATGCAACCGAGTCAGGGCTAAATTCAGCCAGGATAACTTTATGCTTTGATTTGAAATGAAAGAGCATCCATGTGGCGCATCTAAATTTGTTAGTCAAGTTATCCTGTATCATAGTGCAAAGTCACATGACTTTTTCAATCCACATAGTGGAATTTATTCGCTAAATGTGTTTCCATCGTGGTTTATGCAAATTTTTTCTTATCGGATAAAAAGTTTATCCTACTTGAGCACATAAGTTTTGTATGCACATTTTTTAAAAATGTATGCGCATCTTGATATTTCCATCCAGCGTTTTTTTTTTTTTTTTTTATGCGATAATCCAAAATGCACTTAAAAATAGGAGAATGGAAACATAAATTTTGTTACATACTACGTCACATTGCTCTTTTCTGATGTAGACAAAGTGCATTTTCAACACTGACAGACAGCAAACATCTCACGATCTTTATCTACATATTAAACTAGAGATGCACCAATATATCAGCTGTCAATATTTATTGGCTGATTTTTGATAGAGGTGTAAGGGAAACAGGTCAATTTAGCTCAAAGGGAATCATTTAACATTTTAAAGGGAATTTGAACAGAATCACTGTTTCACAGCTGATAACTGAGACGGCCAGCGATTCATTGAACGAGCCGAATAACATCAACTCCACATTTATGTGAAGAGTTGATCTTCACTGTTGGGAATGGCAGTACTGGCACACACATTTAAATACATATAGTAGGTATGATGACAAAATTTTCAAACACCCCTAAGATCAAAATGGATCACATGACTAGACAGACCTGGATTGTGAAGATCATTGAGGATTGCGAAAGTTATGATATTTTTAATAACGGGGAATATAGTAAAATAGTATACATTAAATACAATTGAAGTCGTGTGTGACCGAAAAATGCTTACTATTCACACATTTTTTCTTGTAACTTCCTCATTTTATCAGATATTTGCATGAAATTTGAATAGAAGGTAGAATTTTGTTAGTTCTTTCAAATGAAATCATGAAAATTTACTATTTTAGCTGGAATGGGCATCAGACCCATGGTACCTCACTGAAAACAAGTATAATTAATAAGAGTTCATTTTATATTCATAAACATTTATTTCAGAATACAAGAGAAAACAACAATACACATCACTATTAATTGTTAATTCATATTCATACAAGTACACAGCAAATATTCATTGGTCATTCACAAAACAGACAATCAGTTTTTTTTTTTTTTTTTTGCCATTTAAGTTATGTGCAATTTGGACAATGAGTGACCACCCAACCTTAAACCGATCGGTATGACAAATATACATGCAATCTGTGTACTTGTGCTGACTTGTGCTGACTTTATAACTTCATGCTAACAATGAATGATCGGTACGACAAATATACATGCAATCTGTGTACTTGTGCTGACTTGTGCTGAGTTGATAACTGGTAATTGATAGGTTATTGTACAACCAAGTCATCCAAGATGATGTCTGCTGCCATCGCATAGATGGAAACATCAGTGTCATGGGCATCAAATTCATACTGCTCCCCACTCATGGCCCAATAGCCAACAGTGTATTTCTTTTTTTTAGCATGGAAAGTTTCAATTTTCCCATTGAAAATGACCCTGTTGCCACCCAAATCCCACGCATGACATACAAATGCCCCCACCCCTCTGCCACCCAACAACTCCTTTATCAAGCCAATTTTTTCTTCTGAGAGTTCTGGAAATGCTTCCTTGATCTTGTCTGCACCTAATTCTTCAATCTTTTTCTCTAACACTTTCCGTTCATGTTCGCTTCTCTTTTTTTCTTTTGTGGCTTGACGTTTGTGCAATTCCTCCTGTAGCTCTCCTTGCTTCTTCCTCCTCTTTCTTCTTTGTATTACACCCAGCCTCACTGCCTTCCTGATGACCAGCTCTTGTTTTTCCTTGTCTAAACTGTCCAAGTAGTCCACAGTGTGGTTTTTCCGTGCTCGCATTTTACAGGACAAGTAGCAGATGGTGGCATTTGGAGCTTTCTTCTTCAATGCACTAAACATCCCCATCAGCTCTTCAGTATCCATGTTGTGTAATCTCGCTGAGGTTGTCTCTTGTTTTAGTTTCTCCGTCACTGTCCACGTATCAGCAAAGTGTTGTTGATACTGCCTTTCAAGGACTAAAAAATGACCGCTCTCAGACAGCTTTCCATCATTTGAGTGAACATGACTGTGTCTTTTGGTGGTTGTTGCAATTTCTCAAGGATTTGTCTGAAGCATTCAGCTGATTTCCAAAGAGGTCTGTTGTGCGAGTGAGGAATTCAGCAGGTGAGTGTAGTTGATCTTTCAGTTTCTGCACGGTCTCTTTGATAATTTCAATACCTTTAATGTAATCAGTTTGGTCATCTGCACCAGTGTAGAATTTGGTCATCCAGGGTCCAGTCAGTAACTTCCCAAGCAAACCCAGAACTTGCATTTCAAACCTGTCCACCTGTAGAGTTGAAGTCTTCCAGTATGCTAGCACGCAGGCTTCCACAGGATGTTGTCCTACACTGAGATATGACTTTAGTGCAGCAATGATGACTTGAGAATATCCCACATATATGGAAAAGAATGTGCAGTCGATTACCTCTGTAGCGTGGTATGAGGCCGAGAGGGAGATTTTTGTCATTCAGAAAGGTCTTAAAGCCACGAGGGTCACCCTTGCCATCCATGTACCTCATCTTATAATCTGAAACCACAATGTTGGCCCCAATGCACTCTTTCCCCTTGATTTTCCCAGTAATCCCCATGGATTTCTCGATCTCTTTAGAGGCACTCTTTGTCTTTGAAGCGATTGTTTCCAGAGGATGAAGGTTGCAATTCAGCTCATTCAAGGCCTTGTTCCAAGACGCACAGACTAAACGAATGGCCGCATGATTGGCAGCACAGCGGTCAGTGAGCGTGTTTGATATATTCTCTATCATTTTTTGAAGAATTATTTCGTAGTCTGCCTCAAAAAAAATGACAGTAGACATTTGCAAGGTTACTGATGGAGTCACAAATATGGATCTGGTAATCCCCAGCAGTGCCTCCTGGAAGTTCATCTACAGCAACAACATAACAGTTCTCTTTGGTGGTGAAATGTATGCTGTTTAAGTGGATTCCCTCCTGTGTGGTTGCATCAAAACCCAGGGTACAGTGTGAGTTCACTAAAAGTGCTTCGGCAGTCTGGAGGTCACTTATTGCCCCCAGTTCTCTGGTCATGGCTTCCACAGTAGCCCTTTTTGGCACATCACTTAAACTAATTTTGAAGCGCAGCCTGAACTTTTTAATCAAATTGTGGATGTTGGCAGTGGGCAAACCTGATTGGATATCGCATCAAACACCATCAATCGCATTTCATTTGAGTATGACTTCGCATCTGTTTTTTGTAAGCTTTTTTTCACTTTCCAAATCCTGGATTTTTTTCCCAAAAGAAAGGTTTTTTGACTGAAGATCATGAATCTCACTGTCCATTGAAGTAATTATTTCTTCTAATTTGCAGCATATTTGTTCCACATCATCAACAGCATTTGATTTGTCCTCTCGCCTCATGTGTGTAAGGGATTTCTTCAGTCGCATATGACTTCTTGCTTTCACTTTGTATTGCTTTTTTATTTAGCAATGGTTTCAGCCTCATGTGATTTCAACAGATATTTCAAGTCGGATATTTGCTTTTCTTTTCTTTTCAGTTTCTGATTAAGTATCCTTATTGTTCCTTTATTTTTCTGCCCTGCTCTGAGTGTCTTAATTGCCAGGTACTTGCTTCTCTGCATCTGCAGATGTTTCTGCCTCATGTTTTTTAGAGACTCCTTATATCTGGTACAAGAAGGACAGTTGGTCCTAGCAACCTGTCTTGTCTTCAAAGGACTACGTTTCGGAACTTGTTCAGCAGAAGGATACTTTGCGCAGGGAACTGTGGTGGTAGTGGAGATTCCACAAAATTTTTGGCTACATACTACTTCAAACTGACTAAATTCTCACTCATTAGTTAGCTTTCTGTATTTTGTTAAAGTTTTTTCAACAAGCAGCTTCACTTTAGTTTTCGCCTGATCTTCAGTCATTTCTGGTATGTATCTAATAAGTTCTCTTGCAGTTGCAGTTCTGCTGGATTCTCCAGCTGTGATGTAAAGATAGAGAATATGTCCATTTTGTATAAAATGAGAAGATGGTACATCACAGTACTTGTCCAGGAGGTGCTGTCTGGCTAGACCTGGCTGTGTGTTGGGCCCCTTTCTCCTTTTCATAATTAGCTGTAAAGAAATAACATCAAATATTAGGCTAACGAGCCCCTCAACTGAACATACATTGATTAACACTGGATTTCTCTAACATAAACAGCACCAGAAGCTATAAACTTGGAGGAATCCTCTTACATGTTTGTAAGTCTACATAATCTACATGATTCAAGGAAATTGGACATAAAATGTTTTAATCAACATGGCTTATGTGTCGCAGGATACTTTGGATAAAAGAGTAAAAAAAAAATAACAGACAACAAGCAAGCATAACTTTTTGATCACATTCACAGATCCAATGCCACTTTTAATTATGTGCACAGATTTGCTGTATTCATCCAGAGGTTACATGAAAAAGTGCATAAAAGATCTAAATAATACTATGCTTGCTCACTTTGTCATATCCACGTTGTATTTTGCCAGGCTTACTGTCATATCAAGTGTTCTTAGCCTATTAATTTAGACAGAGTTACAGGCTAGTCCTCAGTAATCTGAGGTGATGTAAACTATGTTACCATTTTGAAAGTTATGTCAGAAAAACCATGAAATACATATTAAACTACATAGCATCAGTAATAAATTCAAGAAAAACACCGTGAGAATGAGTTAAATACAGATGATGTTTTTTTTTTTCGTTTTTTTTTTAACGAGGCCTGCAGTTCATCTGACAGGGCGTTCGCTAATCTACCCGCCACAAATGTGACTACCCAATTTCCGCAATTTAGTTAAATACCTTCTCCTCTATGGATTTCAATGGAATTTCGTCAGTACCAAGATAAAAGCTATGTATTTATGTCCACCTACCTTTCAGTAGTGTCCAAAGCTTAGATGAAGCCCACCGACCGGTTGAAAGCCACGCAAATTTTCCAAAAGTCTAGGTGACCTGAAAACACCTCAGGGCTGAAATCCCGAAGTGTCCAACGCTGAAGGGGTTTGCACTCAAAGTAGTTAACATCGTATTCAGGAAAAACATACTCCCACCAGGCGGCCAGGAATAGATATTGAATGACACACACATTAACAGTACCACGCAGTTTGGAACACATTTTTGAGGCAGAATGTTCGCCGCGAGTGGTTGCTATGTCATCATACCTATATATAGCATACACACATACCTCATTCCTCCCCGGCTGTTTAGCCATCGGAGAGCGGGTGCACACGTAATCGGAATGGCATACGGAGATTTCACACTCTCTTCATCCCATTTACGGTATACATACCCCGGATCAATCACACAGACGCTCTGCTGTTAGTTTAAAGTTTTATTTTTAATTCGTCTTGTCTTGTGTATGTGTTGGGAGTAGTCGGACTTCCGCGTTGCGCCAGCCAAACCAAACAATCAAGCAGCGCCCGCTTTTGACGTCACTGCCTGCGCCGCGCCGGCGCAATGCGATTGTAGTCCGACGAAACCATTGTTGTTTCTGTGTGGAGAGAACTGTCTTGTCTTTTCTGGAGGAAAAGGGGAAAATATATTGAATGTTAATTATTTGTTATTAGTATATACTTTAGTAATGGGTTAATGGTTTTTTGTGTTATCATATGATTGATGTTTTATGTGAAGTTTATGGTTTAAAATGGGAGTGTAAGATTAAATACTTACCTGCTAATGGTACCCTCCAGGTAGGGGGTGGAGCCTGGCCTATAAGAAGGGAGGCCAGGCTCAGAACGAGTGGCTTGTTTACCAAGTCAGCGAGCGTGCTACTGCTACTGCTCACGTGCTACTGTGGTGCTGTGAGCGAAACTAAACGTAGTGTATACCGTGGATACTCGTTGGTGCTTATTTTTTCGTTCCCTGGGTTTCGTTTATTTTTGTTTTGGTATTTTGCTGGGTGGGGGGGAGGGAATTTGTGTGGGTTTGGACTTAGCGCTTGTGTAAATAATATTTACTCTCACCACTGGATATTTTTACGGCACACTGTAAATAAAAATCACCTTTCATTTACTTCTACGGGTCAAGCCATCATTTTTTTTTTTTCCCATGGACCTAAGACGTCCCGCAGTAGATCTGCATCACAAATGGATATTAAAATCCAAAGTATAGTGAAAAACACTATTAATTAGCACAGTAACAAGATCGGCAGTTTAAGACATTAACTTGTGAGCACAAGACACAAGATACTTCTCTTTTCAATATGAATAAGGCTTTATTAGATAAATCTAAGACATATAAACTAATCTAACACATAAGCACAAGCACTCACACATTCACACAAGTTGCAGGAAGATAGAAACCTAGGAAAGAGTGAGTTTAAGAGAATGAAAATGTAAAAATCCCAAGTTTACAGCAATACGTGAAATTGCATAGACATGAACAACCATCAGTCACTTAATTAACCCTCGCATTGAGTTCCTCAATGAGGTTTTAAATTATATTAGATATCTACACCAGTTTAGATCAGAGACTGGAGGTACGTTACTTGCATTGCCTGTGTAAAGGGGGTTCCCTTTATTGTCATGGAAAAGGGGGTTTCCCAAGGTTGCTGATTGGCTGGAAGTTCAGTAGTCATTGAAGTGACATCTTGGGAAGCCCATGGTTAGGAGTTGTCTGAAGATGTGGAGTTGTGAGCTGGATGTAGTTTTAGGCGGGCACTCAAGGTCAGACTTGGAGACACAACGTTACAAAACTTAACTCAGGACACAAACTATCAACGGAAAAAAGAAACTAAAGTAAAAGAATAGAAGTAAAGTTTGACGAGACTAGGTGGTGTTTCTTTCTCATCGTGGCTAAGTAGCAGCTGGCGTGCAGGCCGAAGCACGCTTGAACCGCGCTCAAAGAACGCTAAACGTGATGACAAAAAGCATGGCTAAAAGCAGGCTAAAAGCCAAAACTACAAGCAAAAGCTAAAAGCAAAATTTGATGGTGTCCTGAGTATTTAACCTGTACATGACTTCACTTAATTATCAGTAAGATACTGAATATACTGACATTGACACTTGCACACAGCAATTTCTATAATTTTTATATATTTACCTCTATTGCTGCTATGTAAATACCCTGTACAACCGTGTTTGCACATTCTTCTATTGTACATTCCTGCTTATCTTAATTTCTATAAAAGTCTACAGTATACTGTCCTGCACATTTTTTTTTCTATAAGCATCTTACTTTATTCTTATTTTTATCTTACTTTTTCCATTTCATATATATATACATTTTTTTTGATGTGACTTCTTGTGTTTTTATTCTTTAATAATTGCACTGTCCATGGAGTGGACCTGACTCACATTTCACTGCTGGTCATATGCTCTCCATATAACCATGTATGTGACAAATATATTGAATCTTGAGTTTCAGAATTTGAGTTGAATTACTGAAAAAAATGAACTTTTCCACGACATTCTAATTTATTGAGAAGCACTTCTCAATAAATTAGAATGTCGTGGAAAAGTTCATTTTTTTTCAGAAATTCAACTCAAATTGTGAAACTTGTGTATAAAATAAATTCAGTGCACACAAACTGAAGTAGTTTAAGTCTTTGGGTTCTTTTAATTGTGATGATTTTGGCTCACATTTAACAAAAACCCACCAACTCTCAACAAAATTAGAATATGGTGTCATGCCAATCAGCTAATCAACTCAAAACACCTGCAAAGGTTTCCTGAGCCTTCAGGACTCCAGTTTGGTTCACTAGGCTACACAATCATGGGTAAGCTGCTGATCTGACCGTTGTCCAGAAGACAATCATTGACACCCTTCACAAGGAGGGTAAGACACAAACATTCATTGCCAAAGAAGCTGGCTGTTCACAGAGTGCTGTATCCAAGCATGTTAACAGAAAGTTGAGTGGAAGGAAAAAGTGTGGAAGAAAAAGATGCACAACCAACCGAGAGAACGATTGGTTGAGGATTGAGGATTGTCAAGCAAAATCGATTCAAGAATTTTGAGTGAACTTCACAAGGAATGGACTGAGGCTGGGGGTCAAGGCATCAAGAGCCACCACACACAGACGTGTCAAGGAATTTGTCTACAGTTGTCATATTCCTCTTGTTAAGCCACTCCTGAGGCGTCTTACCTGGCCTGAGGAGAAGAAGAACTGGACTGTTGCCCAGTGGTCCAAAGACCTCTTTTCAGATGAAAGCAAGTTTTGTATTTCATTTGGAAACCAAAGTCCTAGAGTCTGGAGGAAGGGTGGAGAAGCTCATAGCCCAAGTTGCTTGAAGTCCAGTGTTAAAGTTTCCACAGTCTGCGATGATTTGGGGTGCAATGTCATCTGCTGGTGTTGGTCCATTGTTTTTTTTTGAAAACCAAAGTCACTGCACCCGTTTACCAGAAATTTTGGAGCACTTCATGCTTCCTTCTGCTGACCAGCTTTTAGAAGATGCTGATTTCATTTTCCAGGAGAAATTTGGCACCTGTCTACATTGCCAAAGCACCATAAGTTGGTTAAATGACCATGGTGTTGGTGTGCTTGACTGGCCAGCAAACTCACCAGACCTGAACCCCATAAAGAATCTATGGGGTATTGTCAAGAGGAAAATGAGAAACAAGAGAGCCAAACACTGCAGATGAGCTGAAGCCACTGTCAAAGAAACCTGGGCTTCCATACCACCTCAGCAGTACCACAAACGAATCACCTCCATGCCACGCCGAATTGAGGTAGTAATAAAAGCAAAGGAGCCCCTACCAAGTATTGAGTACATGTACAGTAAATGAACATACTTTCCAGAAGGCCAACAGTTCACTAAAATTTTTTTTTTTTTTTATTGGTCGTATTTAGTATTCTAATTTGTTGAGATAGTGAATTGGTGGGTTTTTGTTAAATCTTAAACTACTTCAGTCTGTGTGCACTGAATTTATTTAATACACAAGTTTCACAATTTGAGTTCAAATTTTTTATTTTATTTTATATATAATAAAATAATACGATTGTATAATAAAATAATACAATTATAAAATGATTAATACAAATGTGTTTCTGCAGTTTGCTGGTTTCTGTTACACCATTTTATTTGTTTTTATTTTACATAGAGCGTGTTCATTTTACACTAAGCAACCAGTAGCGACTGAATTCAGTCCAGCTGGAGTGGGTTTGGGGGTAGTTCTGTATTGCTTGTGGGGGTTAAAAATAAAGGTGTGAATCTCTTGCTCTTTCATATGGACAGTGTCTTAGGAGGGTTTTAAACTTTGCAGAGCAGGTTTAGGCAAAGTGTTTTCATGCCTCGTTGGGGTTTGGCTTTTGCAATTTTTGCAACTGCATAGGCCTAAAGAGTATTACATACAATATAATATGTTTTTGTTTTATCTCAGGAGGGATGAGGCGCTTCTGAGAGAGAGACAAACAAACTGGTGAAAGAGACGTGCATCTGCCAAAGGGACAAAAACGTTTGTTCTTAATGTACAGCCTATGCTGCTTTATACTATTTTCAGCAGTCGCTGCAATCGTTTTGGCAATACAAATGTAAAAATATATTGCAGTAATAAGGAACTGTCCCGAGACATCATGTAGGCCTAATTATTTTTAGTTTCACTGTCGGACAATTCCAGCGTTACTGACGTGACCTTCGCAGTCAAAACCTGAAATATAAATTCTCACAGAATATATTCATTGCCAATATATTGAACCATCTCTTTATGTTTTTCTAAATCCCAAACAGAGTCCAGAACTCAAAAAGTATCCATCTATGAACGTGTTTTATAGGCTATTTTAGATTTGGGAAATAAACGTGCATTATGGACATGACAAAAAAGACCCAAGTTTTTTGGAGACAACATTTTGTAGACTTTCTGTGATTTACAATGCACAAACCAGAAGCAACAATATCTGCAGAATGGAGAAGGGTTGACCATTCTCAAAACATAAAATATCAATTTTATTTCAATTTTCGTTTTTGTGTTTCAGAGGAAACATCAATGTTAAGGCATCTTTCCGTTACAGACCATTCTGAAAGCAGAATTTATGCAAATGTGTATAAAATGCTTTAAAAACTTTAACAGAGACGTCTAGAGGTTATTTTTTCTGCCCCCGACGTAAGATTTTTCTAGTTACTAGTAGTCATTTATTTTGTCATTATTCAACTAATCACACGTTTATATTAAATTAACAGAGTCTAATCTATAATGAGCCTTAATATATTCTGCGCTCAAGCACACGCATTAGGTTTGCCACAAAGCACAGGCAGAAGTAGCCTAATAATTGTGAAAAAGGCATTTTAATTATTTATTAATTAGCTAATGTTTTCTTGTTGGCTGCAAGATGAAATTCACAGTGCAAGGATGCGCACAGGAAGCTTTCTGTAGATATATTTCTCATGTATGTAAGGCACCCCAGTTTTAAGTTATTTCATTATAAAAAAAAAAAAAAAAGATCACAAGGGTGCCTCCCTGTCATGCATGCGCATCAATAATTTTCCACACAAACACTTGAATATGAATAGTAAAAGAGTACATTTCTTTTAGGTTACAGTATGGGATCCACATTACTAATAAATCTTCACAAGTCTACAACCGAGACAGATGCAGTTATAACCTGTAAATTAAAGACTATTTGACGTTTTAAAATGATTTAACGGCAGATGCCCGCTCCAATTCGTTGATTTTGATTGTTTTAATAAATCTCTTTTACATTAAATAATAAAGCTACAAAGCAGGTTAAGCTAGATATTATTGTAACAAATAATTATAAAATGCTATAAGATGCGAATAAGATTGCAGTTTCACATTTTGCATATGCATTACGAAGTTAATTATTTTTACATGCAATAATACAAAATAAAACCAAAAAAGATTTGTAATGAAGAAAAATTATGTAGACAAATAAGAATAAATGTTGTGCGTCGCACACTGAGCATCATGCGCGCTGCACAAATCTTGCACTCTGATATTTTAAGGAATATTATACCACACCTGCATTTAAATGCGGCTGCATTTTTTTAATAACTTTATTTACATTGTTAGAAAAGCAAGTAAAGAAGGCTCCATTTAAAAATCACTGAAGTTGTCAATTAATGAAGCTCTTTTTTTACATTGTGTGCACTTTGTTGATCATAATGGGAGAACTTGAGTTTAATCGTGAGGACATTTTTATAAATCCGTCCAATCTTTTCAGTTTCAATGATTTAGCTTAAATCGTGGCCAGGTTTAATTTGTTAGTTTCTTGTTTTTACTTTGGCCTAAATAATGGGAGCGAAATTATTCAGTGCCTCACGTTTTACTAAAATAATGGAAATAATTTATAAAACACGCAACAATTTTTTAATCAGTGTACAGACGGATATCTTTTCCCCAAGTAGTTAAAGGACAGGTAATGAATAACAAAGTATGTGCGTGTTTTATTTGTTCTAAGAATTGAACATATAACTTAAGTAGGCTACTAAAGTTTCATCTGTGAATATTACATATTTTTAACTACAATGTTTTTCTTTCATTTTCCTCTGACTGCAGCCGTCAAATGTAACACACCAGTGAGGCAAAGCTGACAGCTAAAGCGGCACTCGGTAGTTGAAAGCACACTTTGGTTGGCCACCTACTGTATAGACGGCACTGACTGTGAAGGGTAACAAAAATAGACCGGAATCCATTGTTTATGTGGATGTGGAATATATACTGGAAAAGGCAATCTGGTCAACTTTTTCACCACGTTACATGAGAAAACTGTTATTTATTTATTTTATAGGTAAAATAGCTGAGAAAAACTAAACATTCCCTTACAGATTCACACACTAGTCCAATCATAAAATTATTTTCTCTGGTCATATTTTTAAATGTCATATTTATAGTTGTATATTTGATGTTTGCAAGTTAATAATGTATACTTTACCTCAGGGAATCAGGAATACGCGTGATTAGCACTGGCACTGCCACTGACACCATTTTTAAATACCCTCTGCAAAGTTTGTTGGCTTTGCATGCAAGCGAGAACCAGTTATGTATTATTTATTTATTTTACGTAATTTGTACATTTAATTCTGTTGCTCGACTGAAGAAACTTCTATTCTTCTATTGCTACTCATTCCGGTCTCAACCTCATGGCACTAACTGAGACTTAGATCAAACCTGAAGACACTGCCACTCCCGCAGCCCTCTCCACTAATTTCACTTGTTCCCACACCCCTCGTACGACCGGGAGGGGTGGAGGTACTGGTCTCCTTATCTCAAAAGAATGGAAATTTGATCTTCAACCATCTCTTACAGGTAACGTAAAAAAAATCATTTGAATCACATGCAATTACTGTAACCCACCCTGTTAAAATCCACTTTGTGATTGTTTATCGTCCCCCAGGTCAACTGGGAAACTTCTTGGAGGAGTTGGATGTGTTACTATCAACCTTCCTTAGGATGGCACTCCTCTGGTACTGCTTGGTGACTTCAACATCCACCTAGATAAACCCCACGCTGCGGACTTCAACACTCTGCTCGCCTCATTTGATCTCAAGCAAGCGTCTACTACAGCGACTCACAAATCAGGCAACCAACTGGACCTCATCTACACTCGCTGTTGCTCCATGGACTACACTTTAGTTGCTCCACTGCACACCTCAGACTACTTCCTCATAACTGCTAACCTCGCACTTACTCCTGAGGTGGCACACACTCCACCGCAGGTCACCTTTCGATGGAACCTACGCTCACTCTCCCATCTCACCTATCCTCTATGGTTTCGTCCTCACTTCCTTCACTCTGTCAGTTTTTCAGCTCTTTGCTCCACTCTAACCTCTTACTTGGACAACTTTTGCCCACTGTCATCCAGACCAGCACGCACCACCCCATCTACCCCCTGGCTGTCCGATGTTCTCCGTGAACATCGCTCTAAACTCAGCAGAGAGGAAATGGCATAAATCAAGAAACTCTACCGACCTCAGTGCTTATCAGTCTCTCCTCTCTACCTTCTCTGCAAATGTCTTCACTGCTAAAACATCATACTACCACAACAAAATTAACAACTGTTCTGACTCTCGCACACTTTTCAAAAACTTTCTCTTCTCTTCTTAGTCCACCTCCACCTCCTCCTTCATCGACTCTTACAGCCGACGACTTTGCAGTTTTCTTCACAAATAAGACAAGAACCATCAGCGACCAATTCTCCACACCGCAGACTGAGGATAACTTCATAACGACTAATACACACTCTTTCTCCTCCTTCTCTCCACTCTCAGAGACGGACGTTTCCAAACTTATGCTGTCCGGTCATCCTACTACTTGTCCACTTGATCCTATTCCCACTCACCTCCTTCAAGCGATTTCTTCTTCAGTAATACCTTCACTTACTCACATTATCAACACCTCTCTTCACTCTGGTACATTTCCCTCAGCATTTAAGCAGGCTCGGGTAAGCCCACTGCTTAAGAAACCATCTCTAAATCCAGCACTTCTAGAAAACTACAGACCGGTATCCCTTCTTCCATTCATTGCAAAAACACTTGAGGGATTTGTGTGCAACCAACTCTCTATGTTTCTTGTGCAGAATAACTTCCTGGACCGCAACCAATCTGGCTTCAAAAGCGGCCACTCAACTGAGACTGCCCTGCTCTCAGTTGCTGAAGCCCTGTGACTGGCAAGAGGCAGCTTCCAAATCCTCAGTACTCATCTTGCTGGATCTGTCTGCTGCTTTTGACACAGTTAATCACCAGATTCTACTGTCCACCCTCAGAAAGATGGGCATCTCTGGAACCACACTCCTGTGGTTTAAGTTCTACCTCTCAGCTAGATCCTTCAGGGTGTCTTGGAGGGGGTGAAGTTTCTAAGTCACAACTTCATGCTACTGGGGTTCCTCAAGGCTCAGTGCTTGGACCACTTCTCTTCTCCATCTACATGACGTCATTAGGATCCGTCATCAGAAGCATGGCTTTTCCTATCAACTGCTACGCTGATGACACTCAACTCTACTTCTCATTCCAACCAGATTATCCAACGGTAGCTGCTCGCATTGCAGCCTGTCTGAGTGACATTTCAAGCTGGATGAATGACCATCACCTTTAGCTCAACCTTACTAAGACAGAAATGCTGGTGGTTCCAGCGAACCCATCGTTACTACTACTCTAACTACTCTATACAGCTGGGTTCGTCAACCATAACTCCTTCCAGGACAGCCAGAAACCTAGGAGTTGTGATGGATCATCAGTTAACCCTCTGGAGTCTAAGGGTATTTTTGGGGCCTGGAGAAGTTTTTGTCATGCCCTGACATTTGTGCTTTTTTCAGTTTCTTATAAATATCTAAATGGCTAAAGTCTAATCTCACTGTAATCAGCACAAACTGGGTCTATAATAATATGTGAGAAGCATGTATGTACATGATTGTGTTTTTTGAGAAAAAAAATGTTATGCGTGGTTAGTGAAAAACTAAAAATGTTAAATCACTTGAATAAGGCAATAAAACACATATAGAAAATTGGTTCCCAGGAATTTTGAGAACTGGAGCTTGTAGCCTAGAATTTTTTTTTCTAAATGATGTGAAAATCATCTTGTTTTACTCACTTACAGAAAACAATATATTGATTTAAATTTTCTAAGACACTTTTTGTTGGTAAAAGTCATATGCGAGTAGGCGTCAACTATCATGAATTCACACCTGAGAAGACAAAGGCCTGCATAATGAGCTGCATAATGAGCCATTCAGTCAGCTGTGTCACTGAGAGGGATGAGTTACAAGAAAGAATGTGAGGACAAAATAAATGTATATAATTTTATGTTTGTAGTTTATTTAGAATATATTTAATTATCCCACAACATAATTTAATATTCACTTGTGAGTGCAGTTAAACAGTTTATTAGGAACAATCAAAGCTGACTTTCAAACTGAATTTCTTGCATCATTACTCCAGTCACACAATCCTTCAGAAATCCTTTTAACAATCTTATTTTCTACAAAAAAAAAAACATTTATTGTTATTATTATCATTATTATTATTATTATTATTATTATTATTATTATTATTATTAATGTTGAAAAGAGCTGAGAATATTTTTTTTAGGTTTTTTAGGGGGGATAAATTGAAAGAACAGCAATGATTGTTACATTTGTTACAGTTACATTTATTGTTACATTTATATTATGTACATCAAGCTTTTTGAATGGTATAGTAGTGTATATTGTTATTGAAACTTCATAATATTTCACTTGATTATACATTTAGTCAGGAATTATAGTTTGGAAAAAGTCTTTGGAACAAGTCTAACTAGTAAAATGTTTACACGTTATGTGAAAACTAGTACAAGTATATAAATAAATAAAAAGAGACTTACTTATGTTTATGATCTCTGCTGAATAAAGTGCTTCATTCTTTTTTTGTCTGAGGAAATCCAAATCTCAAATCCTCAGCCACATCACATCTTTTTGGGGTGAATTATGTATTCTTATTCCTCTCATCGCGAAGCAAACAGTAAAATAAAAAAAACGTGAAGAACAGTCTCGCTGCGTTGTCTTCTGTTGTGTGGGCGTATTCAAAAGCCGCGCGCTTCAGTGAAATATTTGAATCTCAAAATCCAGCTCGGCGCGGGGGCGTGGTCGCATTAGAAGATAATGAAGGGAGACGTGAAAAACGGACATCGCGTTGTTTTCATATGGATTACTTTATCACATAATATTTGTTTTCAGCAGCACTTGTTTAGTTTAAAAGTAGACATGTCAGGCTTTCTATAGATATCTCTCTCATGTCTCTTCGTTGAGTATTCACTGAGTTACAGTTCATTTTAATGACGCATTTGTATCTGAAGATCAGCGCAGACAAAGGCTGCAGACAGCACTCCTTGTTTGTTATCTTTATTTTATAAGTGCACAAAGTTTTGTTGTTTATTATGTCTGTATACAAAAAAAAAGTAGACCCTTTACAGATTCGATTGATGTATTGTTCTTATCTGTACGATCAAAACATATTGTGAAATTTAAGTTCTTTTCGGGGTTATCAGGAGAAAATACCCCAAAACGCGTATACGCGTTAAAGAAGCTCAAACATAAGCTCAACACAGACCATATTGCTACAACGACCTGGTCCTGCAGATTTGCCCTTTACAACATTAGGAAGATTAGACCCTTCCTGTCAGAGCAAGCCACCCAACTTCTTGTCCAAGCTCTTGTTCTCTCCAGACTGGACTATTGTAATGCTCTCCTAGCGGGCCTTCCTGCTATCAAACCTCTGCAACTGGTCCAGAATGCAGCAGTGAGGGTTGTCTTCAATGAGCCAAAAAAAGCTCAAGTTACTCCTCTCCTCATCAGGTTACACTGGCTACCAATAGCTGCTCGCATCAAATTCAAGGTACTGATGCTTGCCTACAAGACGACCACTGGCACGGCGCCCATATACCTAAACTCACTAGTTCAAACTTATGCGCCCTCCAGAAGCTTGCGTGTTCTGCAAGTGAACGACGCCTTGTGTTGCCATCCCAAAGAGGTTCAAAATCACTCTCACGGATCTTTTCCTGGACTGTGCCCGGCTGGTGTAATGACCTCCCAACCTCAATTCGAACATCTGAGTCTTTACTCATTTTCAAAAAAACATCTAAAGACTTATCTTTTTCGCGAGCACTTGACCAACTAATACTAGCACTTTTTTTTTTTTAAAGGTTTATTTCCAACATGCAGATTCTGTTATTTTAACACCTGAATACAATGTCTTTCAAACGTTGCAGTTTGGTCTGATTTTGTTTTGGTAGTAGACAAACTTGATATTTACGTTTTTTTTTACTACTTAACTTTTGCTACTTTTTAAAAACGTTTTATTTTGGTTACATTACTTTAAAGCAGGATTCCTCAATAGGCGGCCCGCGAAAGAAAAATGTTTGGCCCGCACTAATTTCAAATAATGTGGCATGAAAATTCTAACGCAGCATCAGAAAGCGACATTAACTTACTCCGTGTCTACACCAGACGCGAGCGGCGCGGTGCAACAAAATACAATATAACTTATTATAATCAGTGATGCTGTCTACACTGGATGCTGTGCAGCACGGCACAAAACTGCTGACTCAGTCTATGACGTGCTGACACAAAGTTCAAATGATTTGCAATGCTTTGTCGCATCCAGTGCAGATACGATGTGACAGCAAAAACATGGCAAGTGTGAAGTAAAGAAAAGTGGACACTGAAAATAGATGATTCAAATGTGAATGGACTGAACAGTTTTGAGTGAGTGAGTGAGTAATACCATCTTTGTTATGGATGTTGGTTCGCATTGAGTTCACAGTTTTAACGTAAATTTGCTTTAGCCTAATTTATTTTCAAGATCTGAGGTAAAATATCTATTGTTACTTTCACTATGGCTATAACGATCACGCAAAATAATATTCAAACTCACATTAAACACATTGATAAACCACATAATAATTACCTGAGATTATCACTGTCATATTTTGTTTGTTGTTCCTGCCGCGACGTCGCCAAAAATAAAAAATTCTAAAATAGAATTCTGCATCGCTTATATTGTTACGTGTCGCTGTCGTGAGTGGTTAGAACAAAAAAACTACATGGAAAAGATACTTTTTATCGTTTCACATCTGTTTGGGACACACGGCGTTACAGTTTGATCCCCCAAAAAATCTAAGTATAAAAATATATAATGCTAACAGATCTAATAATTGAATCTGCAATTAGGGAAAGTGGAGAAAAGAGATCCAGTCTCTGAGCAGGAACAGTTGATTTTGCATGGCAGACATGGAGATCCAGATTATTTGTTTGTTAATTTGTTTTAATATTCAACAGGCAAAGTTCTTCTGTATCTAAATGCAGTGGGGGTCTGAATATTTATCGTGTGTGACCATCTTTTGATTATTTTAACAAAAGCAACAATTGAATAATTGTAATAATAATAAAAATAAAAATATATAGGTCAGTGGCCCTTGGCTTGGTATTGTTGGCAGAATTGGCAGAAAAACTAATTGAGGAACCCTGCTATAAAGTATTTAAAAACGTTTTTACATTATTTGGCAACATGTTGGGGAAGACTAATCATACACTGCACTTAGCCGATTTACTGAACTGTTGGACACATACAGTTTTTTTTTTTGACAAATTCCTTTAACTGTGGTAAAAAGGTGTTGCTATGGCACATGTATGGCACAAATTTGCTATTAGCTAGTTAATGGTTTTATTCTTTCCATTTTGCAATATGCAGTAATCTCAAAAAAATTTCAGGTTTTCCCCCACTCTACCCTTCTTGTGCATCTGTTGATTTCATCTTATGTGTGAATTTTTTGGTTTTATTTGTCTCCTTATTTCAACATCTAGGCTAATTACAATTATTTATATCAGCTGCCAGTAGTAACTGTAGCAGAATTTAATTGCACTCAACTAATCTGTTCATCCAGCGAACATCCAGTGTAAATTATATCAACTCTAGGAAAGGATATTTTCGTGGCCACAGAAAATACTTTCATACAGTATTAATGCATTAGAGAAAGGGTGTCAAACTCAGTTCCTGGAGAGCCACAGCCCTGCACAGTTTAGATATAACTCTAATTAAGCACATCTGATCCAGCTAATCTTATCTTTTAGGCTTATTTGAAAACTACATGATATGTGTGTTTGGAGCAGTGTTGGAACTAAACTCTGCAGGGCTCCGTCCCTCCAGGAATTGAGTTTGACAACCCTGCTTTAGAGCATGTAGCAAGGATAAAAAATAAAAAAAAAAATTGCAAGAAAGTATCAGAAACTTATGTAATTTATGCACAAGAGTTTTATGAACTAAACACTAACACAAACTAGTCTAACAAACAAACAAACAAACATACAATCATTCACAATCATCAGGAAAACCAGAGAATGAAGCTATGAAAAAAGTCAGTTAACCTTTGAGTGAAACCACCAGCGCCGTTTATAATGGGGTTTTATAGCTTATCCTAAACCTCTGTTTTGTTTAGTTAAATGTACGATACTTGGCATTGCCTTGGTCGTTAACAAGTGTCCGGATGCAGTCTCGGATGAAAGTCTTGATGGTTTCAAAGTTTCACGTTCTCTCGGGTTTGAAGAGTAACTAATTTCAAAGCTGTCCTGAGTCAATAGCCGCGTTTCCACTGTCGGGCTTAAAGCGGGTGTGCTAGTGCGTGCCAGGGCCAGTCGCGTTTCCACTGTCACTTCCGGGGCTTGATCGTGCCTCGTCGGGGCTTCCTCGGGGCCATCGGCCCGGGTTTTTTGGCCCGACGAAAACCTTGGGCCAAAGCCGGCCAGCTGGGGCTAGAGGAGTGGTTATGAACAAAGGCGGAGTTTCTCCGCGTCTGGAGAGCGTCAGTGCCGTTCATTTCAGAAAGATAACAGCTATAACATCAACATTAAAAACTTTTTAAAAATAAGCTGAGCTCAAAACTCACTTTCAGTCAGCAGCGAGTGTTTGAAATAACGCGATCCGAAGTGGATTATAATCATCATAAAAGGCAAAAATATTTATAAGCGATGTAAAAGACTATGCACGCTAAACATTAACGTTACCATAATAAATGGTAAATGCAACCACTTGGAGAAATCAGACATCAGCTTCTTATTCTCTATCACAATTGTGTATTTATTTACCATATTTTATCTGTCATAAGTCTCATCTCGAGAGTTTAGCTCCGCGTAGAATGTCATCAAAATATAATAATGATTTTTGTTCGGGAGCTTTTATAAAAATAGAGTTATTATCACTCGTTCTAAATGTGAGGTATAGGCTACTGTGGCTACAAATAAACAGAAACAGTCTCGACTGAATAAGCAGGCTATTTTCATAAGCGTTAAAATAAATAAATACAATAGAAATAAATTTTTTTCTGTGTGATTAATTTTGAGTCCTGATAAATTAATTCATTATGCTCAATGTATCACTTATTCTATAGCAAAACATCGATGCTTTTGAATTTGAATATTTAACAAAGCATGCAAACAAAAGACCGCTGTTATCGTGTTCGTTTTGTGATCGCGCATGTTCCAGTGACTTATTTCTTCGTTTTCTGATAACTTCTCTTTGTTGGTGAAACGATGGGGTTGCACGACGTTGTTCCTAAGAGGCGTGTAAAGGGCGGGTTTTATAGTGACGCGCAGCGGAGCTTCTGGCCCGACGGTGGAAACGCTGCGCTATTCTGGCCTCGTGCTACTGGCCCGAGGCTATTAGCCCCGCCCGGCCCGTTTTAAGCCCTTGCTCGCACTGGCCCGACAGTGGAAAAGCGGCTAATGGTAATTGGGAATTTCTTCCCAGTGGAAAGTGAAAATGAACTAAGAGAGACATCAGCTGAGATCCTAGGATCTTTGGTGAATGGAAAGTCTATGCCAAGGCCTGGCAACGAACTTAGGGTGTCCTTAGAAGACTAGCTCAGCATCCGCATCCCCATCTTCTCAGAATCTAACAGAACAACAGACTCTCTGGGCTATATGTTGGAGCCCATTGGGCACAAAGCCACCAGCTCAAGCTCTCTACACGGGAAGAAATAACAAAATACATCAGAAGAACTGAGCATAACCCATTTAAACCCTTAAAATCTAAGAAGATTTACGCTTCGTAGGATGGGCTTGTCCAATGAGAAAGGCTGAAATTCCAAGCGGGAGGTTGGAAACACTGGGGAGTTTTATGACCCTTTGTCTGAAAGCATGGTAATTTGCATCAACATCCAATCCAGTTCCATATGCAAAGACTACTAAAGATTCTTAGAACACTAATATGTTGCATAAATATCAACTTATAATATACACTCTTGTTTAGATCATCAGAAGAGGAATTTATAGATACTAAACATGGTAAGATTATATGAACGAGTGGTTCTATCATAAGCATGCATAAAACTGTATACAATACAAAAGACAATATACAAGAACAGTAACAACATATACAATGACCTGAAGGATATGTGTGTTCATTGGTTTGTTGATTGAGGGGTGTTACGGAGTATTTGTTAAAATATAACAAAACTATGATAAACTGAAGGGATTTATTCCAAAATCATCAAGTACATGGGCAAACCAACTCGTGTCATCACTTTGTTTGACTGACACAGATGCCCATGCCTGCCCCTGAAAGTGGTGGGTGTGGTTAAAGAGCCACTGTCATAAGGTCAATTTAAAAGGTTTCAATTAAAGAAAAAAAAGATAGAAAACCGTTAACCCTCATTGTTATCAGTTAAAAATAAATCAGTTTATGCCAGTTTATCAGATTTACAGCAGATAAACTCTCACTTTCATTAAAAATGGTTGAATATAGTAAAATTAAAATCTTGACTCCAGAGACAGACTAGTTCATCTTCAGCCTAACAAGAAAATACAAATAACAATAACAGTCTGAATCTTATGGAGGTAAATCAGTAGCTAAACTCGAGAGGTTTGACATCTGAAATGTGATAACTTGTCATAGTAACATTCGTATTTGTAAGTTGAAATTTACACTCACAGCTCTGATGTGAAAAGCTGAATCTTTCAGTTTGCACACACAGACAATGATCAAACACCCGTGTTTGAATTGGAAGTTGTAGATTAATAGTCACAAATGTGTGAAATGACATTCACAAAAGGGAAATGACATACACAAATGTTTACGACATATTTACTTTTGCACTTTACTTCAGTTTCGCTGCACAGCATCAAGTCGGCACTTACAACCTCTCAGATCTCGCAGTACAAGTTCAAATCCTAGTGCTCTGACTTTTGCTACTCCTTTTGCGGTATTCCTGTTGCAAAACTCACTTGTGCACTTGTATATGTAGATGTGAGAGAGCAGAGCCGGGGACGGGGGCTTTGGTGCGAATGAAAGAAATTTTATTGGTCGATGCCTGACCAATGAACAACGCCAGCCTCCGCGACTTGCCAAGAACGAAATGTGTTTTATTTTATGCATATGTATCAGTTAGGCCTATTTGTAAAACACTGCAAACTATTTTCACTGAATATCCTTAGCTTTTACAGGATTTTAAGACACTGCATTCATTTTGTCATTCAGGTATTATCTAGTAGACAAATAATGCAACATCTTTCATATGTATATCCCACTGCATATTGCAGAGTAATATCGCTGCACCAGAGCAGCTGAGAAATAGAAGCAAGTTGTGACATGCTTTGATCTCACCGCCACGCGGTCATGTGGAGCTATCAATAGTACTAAACATCTCGCGCTGTCAATCTATTTGAATGGGATTAATCGGGACAGACAGCGGTTTTCACTATATTTGCAGCGATTTCTAGTAATTATTAACACATAATGTTTATTAATTGTGCATTGATAACTACGCTGACTATGCTTTACAATAGCATTTTATTCTGGAGATGAAACAGTATTATATTCGCATACTCCTTAGCCTTCAAATGTGATCAAACACTTTAAGTGGAACTTTTAACCAATAAAATAACTGTACTACATATCTCGTTACTTAGCTCAGTCCTGTTTAGTTAATTTGAAGAGATTATGATACTCAATAATATGCGCAATAATTATGATCCATGAATGACCATTTAAAATATAACAATTTCTAATAAGCTTATTATTTATATATTACAATAAGTGTAGTATTTAGGGTTAAAAATAGAGAAAATGTTTTTAAATTCCAGTGCAAAGAGGCAAATGTAGAGGCATTTGGTGTCCAGAAAGATAATATTCATATGTAATGCCATTGTTTAACCTCTAGATGGTCTCATTGATGTTTAATAAGTACATGTATTTAGCTCTACTCCAGTTGCTCAAAACAGTATTGCTGGTCATAACTGCTTATTTTTTAGGTTTTGCTTTTTAATGTACATTTAGACATTATCAAACACTCGATTTTATAAAGCTTTTTTTTTTATGTTGCATTTAAAAAGGTTCATTACTGACAAGCAAATTAGGAATTTAACCCAATGAAGAAGTTTAAATTATTTTTACAAAAAAAACAAAACAAACAACAGAGTTATGTTGCAACTCTGGTACAGTGATATGCAGTGGGATATACATATGAAAGATGTTGCATTATTTGTCTACCAGATAATACCTGAATGACAAAATGAATGCAGTGTCTTAAAATCCTGTAAAAGCTAAGGATATTCAGTGAAAATAGTTTGCAGTGTTTTACAAATAGGCCTAACTGATACATATGCATAAAATAAAACATATTTCTTTCTTGGCAAGTCGCGGTGGCTGGCGTTGTTCATTGGTCAGGCATCGACCAATAAAATGTCACCAAAGCCCCCGTCCCCGGCCCCTGGCTCTGCTCTCTCACATCTGCATATACAAGTGCACAAGTGAGTTTTGCAACAGGAATACTGCAAAAGGAGCAGCAAAAGTCAGAGCGCTATTTGAACTCGTACTGCCAGATCTGAGAGGTTTGTAAGTGCCGACTTGACGTTGTGCAGCGAAACTGAAGTAAAGTGCAAAAGTAAATATGTCGTAAACATTTGTGTATGTCATTTCCTTTTGTGAATGTCATTTCACACATTTGTGACTATTAATCTACAACTTCCAATTCAAAACACGGGTGTTTGATCATTGTCTGTGTGTGCAAACTGAAAGATTCAGCTTTTCACATCAGAGCTGTGAGTGTAAATTTCAACTTACAAATACGAATGTTAATATGACAAGTTCTCACATTCAGATGTCCAACCTCTCGAGTTTAGCTACTGATTTACCTCCATAGAATTTTCTTCATGTTAAGGAATTTCTAATCTTGCTAATACTTCTATAATATATATATATATATATATATATATATATATATATATATATATATATTTTTTTTATTTTATTATTATTATTATTATTTTTTTAATTTTTTAATCAAAGTCACCACACAAAAAAATCTTTCTTCATGTCACCGTTTCGGAGTTGTCCATCAGATCTTCTCCTCTGGCTATCTTTTCCAGGAGAAGAGCTTCTTTTTTAATATCCTCAAGTTCAACAATGCGGCCTTCAAATCCAGGGCGTTTCTCTTGCTTCTCTGTGTCGATCAGGATTTCAAGGTATTCTGCTGTGGAAAGAGATTTTGGCTTCAATGCAATCTCATCTAGTCTTTTCATGCAATCAGTGGACAATTTGATCAACTTCATTAGTTTGTCCTTAATTCCACAGAGATCATTTTCAAGTGCTTTAAGAATTTGCTTTGTGTCCATGAACTGTCCTTTAGCTGCCATGAAGTTTTCTTTCAACTCTTTAATGGTTTTTGTTCTCTCTACTTTTGTTTCATATGTCCACATGAAATTTTCTCTTGAATGAAAAGAGTAATGGCAGTTTTCAGGGCAGATAATGCAGTGGTCATTCTCCATCACAGCACAAGTTTTCACAGGATCTTCTGCAGGGAGGAAGCAGTTGGAGTGACATGTGAAGAAGCAGGTGTTGCAATTCATGTTAAAACAGTTTGCAGGGGCTCGGTTTGCTTTCATCACCTCTATCTCTTGTTCAAAATTCTCATTTTGATTCATCTTGTCATTCTGATTTTCTAAACATTGCTGAAATCTTTTTATCTCACTCAGTTTAGAGAGCCCAGCAGTTATCTGAGGGGTCAGACTTGTCATGGCTTTCTCAAGGCGCTCTCTTTCCTCCAAGACCTGTATAGTCAGCGTCAAATCTTTACTTTCAATGGTCCCCAGTGTCTTGAAAAAAGCCTTCATCTGTTTAAAGGTTGATGTCCATACAATCTCATTCAGTTTTTGATCATCGTCTTCATCATCATCTGAATCACTGCCAACAGTTGTATGTTCATCTACCCTTTTGTCTGCATACACAGCTGTGTTGTTGAACTTGAAATGAGTGGGCTGTCCCTTTCTATTCTTTTTACAGGGCAGATCTGCTGATTTGATGGCTTCTAGAACTGGGACTTCTTTACTATCTGCAAATGTCACCAAAATAATTATGTTCTCTTTAATGTCTTTTCCAAAAATGGACAAGACTGAATCAAATATATACTTCTGGTTGGCACTCAGGCAGACAAGAGAAGCCTGGACAACTAGGCAAACCGCATCAATGTGATCAATTCCCAAAGGGCTACAAAGAAAGCTTTTGACCTGCTTTGTAATCAGTTTATCACGTGTGATTCCTTTTGTATCCCCAAATCCAGGTGTATCTACGATTGTGAGAGAGTAGGGGATCTGAAAGCCAGGCTGACTGTACAGCTCATAAGATGAAACATAAGATGTCTGACTCTCAGCCTGTGTGCGATTGGTCACTTCATTGATTAGTTTGAAGCGATATGGATCCTGCCACTTTACACCTAGCATGTAGTTAACCATCACATTGATGAGTGTGGTTTTTCCTGCACCTGTCGATCCCAACAGAAGAATTACTTTGTTTTTCACATCCTCCACTTTTCTTCCAAAGACATACTGATTAAAATCATCCTCTTTCATTTTTTGATGTAGTTCCAGTTGATAAATTGAAGGATTCCCCTTGTTTATACGTGAAGATTGATTTTTGAACAACCCACTACCAACCTCACCTGAATGTTTACCCTTCAAACATGCAGAAAACACTGTTTCTGAGCTGGGGAGACTCATTTCATCATTAACACTAAGCTGTGTCTTGTATCAGTTCAAATCTGTCTCTCTTTTCAGATCATGAAGAATGCACTCCCTGTTTGTAGATTTCACAGACTTCCACGGTTTTCATTTTCATGTTCCTTTGTGCATTCTCTGAATTCCAACATGTATCCAGTGATCAGAACATCCTCACCCACAGATGTAGGAACATCCCAGACTAAAGTTGCCGACTCAGATACTACTTGTTTTACGATAGGTGCTCCAGGAGGAGCACATGGACGAGTCCTGAAGAATGATGTTGTGTCACTTGTCAGACTTACTCCTGGACGACACACCGCCTTGCAGGTAAAACAATATTCTTTATGTGGTTGTAACTGCTTGACAGTGACCTGATCAGCAACTCCATCAGTATACACCTCTGTCCATTCAGTGCTCTGTGCAGACTGATATGAAATACAGTATGAGTCCACACAGCTAACACCACGATCAGGGGCTTTGATTTGCAAATGAATGCAGTCATGCTCAGCACTAAGAAAACCCGGCATTGGTGGTTTAGAGGGAAGCTCATACTGTGAGCTGATGAGTCTCCCTCTTTCATAAACATGAATGGAAGAGGCAGTGCTGAGTTCATCTGGGATTGATGCAATGCAGAATTCAATGTTTTTTTTTTCTTTATTGGCTTCTTTGAAATCTAGGAAGGCCTGTATGTTTTCTCTGGTGAATGCTGTTACATCCCCTGAGCAAAACCATTTCTCTGTCTTCTTTGAAGAGTTTAGATTATAACTTACTTGCTCTTCATTGTTACAGGATTGTTCATTAAGGTAATTCCCTAAGTCTGAAAGGTACGGTTCGTCTTCATTTAAGGATGAGAGTGCGAAAGCTATCACATAGTTATTGGACACTTTCAAGACAACTTTGTCCAGTTTGTTGCTGGATGAAATAACAGGGACATCTTTCATGATGTCAAGGTAAGATCTAACAACATTCATCTCTCGCTCTCGCTCATTTAGATACTTGGTTACCAGAGCACCCTTAAATGGGGATCTTTTATTTCTGTTCAGATAATCTGCAAGCTCCTGTTCCTCTTTTCCTCCACTCCTTATGGATGGAAGTAGCCTGCTGAGATGTTTTTGAAGAACGGTTTTGTACTCTGAGAGAAGATCTTTACATTTTCTGATCTTGTCTTTGATTTCAGGGAATTGAATGGCAATATCGTCCCTCATCAGATCTTGACATTGAATGTTACAATCCTCCAGTTCATCCATGATCCGTTGGGCACATCGTATTAGGCTAACACTGATCTCCCTGACTAACTGAGCAGCTGCCGAATCTAGTTTTTTCAGAGGGTAAAGCCACGCGGTCAGGGGCACAGCATTCTCTCCGTGTTCTCCCAACAGTTTTGGTAGCTCTGAGTACACCTTGATGGCATCTACATATGAGACTGGATTGTTGTCCAGGGCAAAATCTCCATGAAAAGTGCAGCTGAACTTGTTAATTTCTCTTGTTCCATTTCATTCATTTTCAAAGATGCCTGACCTTCTATTGATATTAAAGGTATCTTTTTGATTGACGCTTGGAGGTCACCTTGTATCTCTTGATGATTTTCATTAGACGAAACCTCACGATCAAAAATAAAGAATGCTTGGGCTCCATACATTAGAGCTGTAACAACATGTGTGGCCGAGCCCTCCTGAAATACATTGCAGTGTTTTACATTTCCTGTGCCAAGATGCTCCATAGTTAACTGCTCGTAACGTGAAGTTGCCCGATACTGCAAGGTGCCCACAGAACTCATGTTACAGGACTCCACCCGAGCAGCTCATTCCTCACAATCTTCAAGAAACATCTCGAGTCGGAACCCTTGTAAGTACTTGATCTGCTAAAATTAATAGACTTCTATACCCTTAGACTACTTAAAAATGCTCTTACTGTTTTACACTTGTTTGCATAATTTTAGCAAAATTATTGTTTCCCTCCTTTATTACGACATGTTTATATTCATTCTTAGTAGAATAGCTATAACTGGAAAAAGTTTAATAAAAACTTAATTTATTATACATTCAAAATATAATTCTTGAACCAGTAAATGTAAAAATCTGGAGTGATTTTTAATTGATTGCCTGTCTATTGAAAAATATTAATACAATTTTAGTCTCATATATTCCTTTCCTTTCACATTCAGCTTTCACTCGCACTTTTGTTCGACGGAAGACGCATCCCGAGCAGCTCATTTCCTCAAAATCTTCAAGAAATATTCCTAGACGCAGCTCTTCTGTAAGTATTTGATCTGCCTGTGACATAAATTAAATGATGTTCAGAATAAAGACTTTGAATCTTGGTTTTGCAGTTTGACTGTGCCTTCTAGTCAACGCCCTTTTCGAGAAAGCGCCATAGAGTCTATTTCACACATCCTCCGTCTGCAGTGCGTATTTATTTATTTTTTACACAGTGCTTTCACAATGCACACGGTTTGCGGTCCGTCAGTTGTTCCAGGAGCAGTGCAGCAATCGTTTCTATTTGATTTCTGCTGCGCTGCACGCGCAGAACAGCAGATTGTTTGTGGGCAAAATGAACATTGATTGACACGGAATTGTAATAATTTCATCATATACACATAATTAAAGTGTAATATGTTATACAGTTCCTAAATGTCAAGATAAAAATGAAATAAATGTAAAAAATTAGTCCCAAAAATAGCAAAACATGATTCGATTTTTTTTTTTTTTTTTTTTTTTGCCCCCCATGAAATACAATTTATGTAGTTGGGGGTGGGGGATGATAGCATAGCCGTCTGCACATAGCCGTCTCTATGCGCAGACGGCTGAGAGACAGATTCGAAGACTACAACACTTACTGTGGAAATATGTGCTTTCCCTACAGTGGTTCACGCTGTGTGATTGCCAAATGACTGAAGAAACTTTAAACTGTGTGGTGAAAACTGCACATTTTGTTGTCTAATACCACTCACTGTTACCAACGATGGAAAAGAAGCACATTACAACAGCAAAATATGGGGCAGACTGTTGCTATAGTGTGACTGTTGTATTGCATAAGGTAGCATTTTTAACATTAATACTTAATCAAATCTAATTAGCACATATTTGTAATTGAAATCGTTTAATAACAGTGTTTGGCTTCAGTTACACTTGAAATAGTTAAGAAATATATATAAACCATATAGCATTGATCGTACCCAGCATAGATGTAAATGTTAACTGAGATGACCAGCAGTGATGTGTGAACTGAATTTGGTGACAGTGCAGTGTATTACAGTGAAGTTATTGAATATATTTTTCATAATAGTCAAGTTATTAAATATTTTTCATTATGAAAAATCATAAATATGATGCAAAAAGACATTTTCCCAAAATAAGTGTTGTAGTATAATCACCAAACTGAATTTGTTGACAGTACAATGTATTACAGTGAAGTTATTGACTGTTTTTGTAGTAACGCTTTTCGGGGGTCCCTTCGAATCTGTCTCTCAACCATCTGTGCACAGAGATCAATATATTTTTTTTACACTGTGGAGGAAAGCTGGTTTTGAGGAAAATTAGGTTGTAGCTGCATGACTACAGTACTACGATAAGAGGTGTTATTTGTATAGTAACAGCATTTAGCTCACAAGTTATTGATTTGGGAAATTTGAATCGAATCTATGAATATGTGGCTATTTACTTGAGGGGATGTGAAAAAACTTACTCAAAAAACAAAGTGACATTAATGACACTCTCATCGTGGAGGTGGAAAAAAATACAAAATACCTTATGACAAAGATTTGAATACCAAGGGAAAGGCATGGAAGCAGTCTCCTCGGCATGTGTGTCGATGGTAAGTTTTTAAAAAATGTCAAGGCGACTATCAATCTATATAAGCGTAATGAATATAACATTACGTTATTTATATGTTTATTGTTTTTACAAGTGAAGACAGTTATTATTGCTGTAGGGCCTAATGTTGTTCGTGAATACTGTATTGCTCTTTTTATCTATTTTGTTGGTCGTCACCTTCCTCCTCCGTCATTCGCATGAAGGCGTAATACATTTAAGTGTACACATGAGATAGGCTATATTACATGAATTGTTATGTATAATTAGTAGGGGAGAGTGGGGTAAGATGAGCCAGTGGGTAAGTTGACCCACCCCCTGTATCTTGCCAACTGTACACTTTTATTGTCATGTGACCATAGATTTTGAAACCACCCATAATTTTAGCACCCATTTACTTTAAAACTGTTTTTGGCTTGTCAAAGTAAAATTTTTAGCATAACATATGTAATGGCTGTTACATCAAAGTAGGTTTATCCAGGTCTAAAAATATTTATGATGCATATAAGTGATTTAGCAATGCATAAAACCATTTGGCAAAGTGAGCCAAATGCTGTGGGGTAAACTGAGCCAGCATTTTATCTTTCCCTGCCATAAAGCACTGAAGTAAAGTTAAATCTCTGAAGTATAAACTGGTATTTTAATGTGATATTACCACCTGTATTTAGTTTATCATATACATATTATTTGTAGTTTATCTGATAGGGACAGTGTACAAGTGCACCAAATCCTTCTCTGATAAGAACCAGAAAGATGCTTTTCATCACATTATAATCAGATATATCTTTCCACCTGTAGTCACTAATGGCCTGTTCGACATTGCAGAAAACTACCATGCCAAGAATCTTTTGAGTAAATTGTTCATTAGTTTTCAGTGACATTTATTCCTTCATTCTAATTCAGTATTTTATTTTAATTCTACTCTACAAACTCTCGGTTTAGTCTGTTTTTGGGAAGATTACAACTTTTAGTGTTAAACATATTGTTTCAGAAATGCAAACAATTAAAGTTTGATTTTCCAATTTGGTTGGTTTTATGTTGTTTACATTAGATTTAAGAAAAAGAAATAAGACTGTTTGAAAAAGGAAAAATTTGATTATTAAATTAGTTTTTAAAAGAGGTCAATTATCTTTCAAATTTAACATGGGTTTGAACCAGATTCAGTCAGATGGTCAGTATAAACCAGATGGTTCATCTTACTCAATGACTCGGGTCAGCTTACACCCACCCCCTGGGGCAAACTGAGCCACAGGAACACTTTTTTATAAGAAGCCATATTTTTAGAACCCTTTGTCATAGACACATTCTGATCATTTAAAATGACAGGAAACATCCTGAAGTTACTTTAGATACTTTGATTGTACTTCCGCATCATTTTCCCTTATCTTGAGGACCACATAAGTAAAAAGTGGCTCGTCTTACCCCACTCTCCCCTACGTGTCATTTAAGGGCTGAATATGAAATATTGTTAGAAAGTCTGCCGCGGATCGAACGGGCGTCAGTACCGTGTTTGCAAACGTGTCCTGTGTGAAAGCTAGTGATGTTATATACATTCTGTGCCGAGCATAGATATGTATAGATGCCCTATTTGACCGCTCCGGATACATTGAACCATCCACCATCTTGGAACGGTCAACTTGACGTCATTCACCATAATAATCAATGAATATTCAAAGATATACAAACTAGTGATGGGAAGTTCGGCTCTTTTCAAAGATTCGGCTCGGCTCCCTTAGAAGAGCCGGCTCTTGCGGCTCCCAAATGGCTCTTCATTTAGTATCACTTGAAGCCTTATATTTTAGCCCAGTTTAGCAATTGTGAATGGGTTTGTGTTGGTAAGCTATTTTTTTTTTTTCAGTGTTTGCATTAAACCCTTATTTTTTTATGCCTTTTTTTTTTTTAAATACAGTAACTATTATTTAACATTCCACAGCAAACAAATCAAACAAATAAAGGAAAAAACCACAACAATCAAATCAAATAAAAAATAAAGGCAAAAGTCTTACTCTTAACATTAAGACACTAGTCTTTAGTGCAGGTTGGCATTCAGAAATATGAAATGCCTCAGCTTGGATGTGCTGATGCGGTTTTTTCTTCTCTCTGTGATTATTTGTCCTGTTTGTGAGAAGACTCTCTCTGATGGGACCGATGTTGCAACAATGCAGTGTCTGTCTTCCTACTTGTGACTGTAAGGGATACTCCACCCCAAAGTTAAAATTTTGTCATTAATCACTTACCCCCATGTCATTCCAAAACCATTAAAGCTTTGTTCATCTTCGGAACACAATTTGAGATATTTTGGATGAAAACCAGGAGGCTTGTGACTGTCCCATAGACTGTAGTAAAATAGAGTAAAAAAGTAAAATACACTGTCAAGGTCCAGAAAAGTTATGAAAGACATCGTCAGAATAGACCATCTGCCATCAGTAGTTCAACCGTAACGTTATGGAGCAACGAGAGTACTTTTTGTAAGCGAAGAAAAACAAAAATAATGACTTTATTCAACAATTCATTTGTGAACAATCTCCTCGGTGTCTCTCCCACATCACCGTATGCTGCATATGCTCTTCTGTGTCAGCCGGCCAAAAGTATTGTTGTTGCTTCATAACGTTACGGTTGAACCACTGATGGCAGATGGACTATTCTGATGATGTCTTTCATACTTTCTTGGACCTTGACAGTGTATTTTTCTTGGCAGTCTATGGGACAGTCTCAAGCCTCCCGGTCTTCAAGAAATCCCAGAAACCTTCAGTGATTTTTTTTTTTATTGATTTATTTATTAAAGAAACGATTGAACATTACAATAAATTTTAACAAATGTATACATGCACAAGAAAGAAGAGCAATCTTAACTGGTAAGACAACATTTAAAAGAAGAGAAAAAATAGATAAATAAAATAACAGAGAAAAAAAAACAATAGTTCAAATTATCTTCCTTTTTCCTTAGGACAAAACCAGGGACTAAAAGCGGGGAAACTACATGTGAAAAAAAATTCCTCTGTGAAATTAAACCGTTCTGTTTATGAATGTAATATTTATCTTAAAAATGTAAAAGTTAACGACTTAATTTCTAATAAAAAACAAATTAAAATTTTCTAATCATTAATCAAATATCTATCTAAAAAATCAAAAAAAATCTTAAAAATGTAAAAGTTAACGACTTAATAATTTTGTTTTGTGTGAATAAGAAACAAATAAGGAAGCTTTCAATTAAACGTGCATCGCTTTAGACCAAAGACGTCATTGGTGACGTCCGAAAGCCTCGCTTCTGCCTGACTGGTTCAGAAAGGGGTTCGAATTCACTGCCCTCTGCCCAGTTAAACCCAGCCACTTTATAGTTTTAGAATAACAGTATTATGTGCTTCACGAGGCTTCATCTCAACACCACTAGTGAAAGCACAATGGCCACTTCCTGCTTCCGCAATGCAGATGTACGACATACGCACTGCACACGGAGTATGTGTAAAACAGACGTAAGCACATGTGATTTTACACATTACCTATTTTAGCATTCATTTAATGACCAAAATTCAATTCATTAATCTGTGAATGAAAAATCTGGTGACTTTTTTCAATACATTTTCCACTAAAAATCATTTTCCCTACTATTTAGTCTTATATTCCTGAAAATAATTATGAATTGTAATAAACCAAAATTATAAAACTTTTGATTTTTAATTGAGTTGTTGACAAAACAAATATTTAAACAATGTAATGAAAATTCTGAATGCACTTCTGAAACGGAAAATGTTTTTTTTATGCCTATTTATTTTTTTATTAAATAATATAAAATAATTTTGTAAGATTTTTTTAATTTAAATTTAATGATACTAAATTTTATAAAATTAGGCCAATAAAGTAACCACACTTTAATTGACAGTAAAACTATAAAATGGGACAGAAAATCTATTAAAATGAAATAGTATTCTATTTATAGGTTCTATGCAACAGAATCAGATTTTTATTTTTTTGACTAATTATCTAAATGTTACAGTCCTTCAAAGCTATTGGCTTGTTAGAGATGAACTATACCAGCCTGCAACCGGCTGGAGAGAGCAGCCGCTTGCAGTCGGGGAGGAATTAAAAGCAGAGACATCAGGTCGGATACTTTCTGCTCCTGGTAGCGATGCTTGCTCTGTGTTTGCATGAATTAAATGTAATATTTGTCAAATACACAGAAACTTTTCATGAGCAACAGAAACACCTTTTTATATACTGCTTAATACAGCGCCATCTGAAGAATAAAGTTCAGCATAAACATAGGCTACTAAATACCAATAAAGTGTAGGTATATATGCTTATATCAGTGGTTTTGATTTAAAAAAAAAATTACTCAAGGTGACAGTAAAAAAAGATTTTATACTGTTATAAAAAACAGATTTGTGAGCATTACTGGAATTGAATTGCCCTATCGGTAAGCCCCCGCCCCCTAGTTACTGTTGCTCCCGGAGTTGCTCACTCTCTTACAATGACAGCTGTCAGTGTGAAAAAACTTTGTCCCACTATGTTTTTTGCACAATTTTGGACACACAGAAGGGCCACCATTCAAGTGGTAATTAAAGATTTCATGGAGGGATATAAAAGATTTTAAAATAAATATGGTGGGTAACTCGAAGCGAGGGGGTTTACAGATCACAATGCAAGCGGGGAGAAGTCTCATGTTACAGTCGTCACAGTCCGCGGATGAAAGCATCCCGGATCAACACTGTTCATGTACATTACATTTACATTTAGTCATTTAGCAGACGCTTTTATCCAAAGCGACTTACAAATGAGGACAATGGAAGCAATCGATAACAACAAAAGAGCAAAGTGATATACAAGTGCTATAACAAGTCTCAGTTAGCTTAAACGCAGTACACGTAGCAAGGGCTTTTAAATAATATAATAAATAAAAAGAAAACAGAATAGAAAAAGAATAGAGCAAGCTAGTGTTAGAGGTCTTTTTTTTTTATAACTATAATACAATGAAAAGAAAATAGAATACAAAAAGATTAGAAAGCTAGTTAGATTTTTTTTTTTTTAAAGAATAGAATTATAATAGAGAGTGCTAGAGTTAGAGGGTCTTTTAGCCGATTCTTGAAGATGGCTAAGGACTCAGCTGCTGGGATTGAGTTGGGCGGGTCATTACACCAGGTGATTTTGTTCCTCCAGGAGGGAACATTTCATTTAAAAGTCCGTAAAAGTGACTTTGTGCTTTTTTGGTATGGCACAATCAATCGACGTTCACTTGCAGAACGCAAGCTTCTAGATGCCATAAGTCTGAAATAATGAATTTAGGTAAAGGAATTTGCAAATTCATGTACCGCAGAGTACGGTTAAATCAATGTACATTTAACCAGTTTAATATGAAGAGGCACTGAAATGTAGACCTTTCCTTTAATGTGTTTTTGACTTACACTGTACATGATGTGAGAACAGTTTGCTGGTTAGGTTTGTAATAGCATGGACTCACTAACGTTAACTTCAGCTGGTTTTAGCCAGAGATGCCTTGCTGAAACGCAAGATGACATTAACATTCTGCTTAAGCAGATGAGAATAGAAACTTAATGTGAGTATGACAACCAGAAAATGATAGTTTTTGTCTTAATTGGGATTGGGGTTGAATGCTTAGGGACATTTGCTCTTGTTTTTTCTTGGGTTTAGGATATGTAATTAAATAAATTCCCATTACCCATCCTCTCAGGATAACTGGAATCAGTGTTACAAGTACCCCAGGCACATCATTTTCCATTTTCCATGTTTGCATAGACACCATCAAACCGATGAAGCTTCAGATCTTCCAATGGTTCTCTGTGGGATCTGAAACCTAAAGATGTCGAGTTCTGCTCCCCGTGCAACTGATACTCCGACTGCCATTGGGTTCATCTGCGTTCGAGGGGAGGGGCTTACCGATAGGTCAATTGTTTAGAAATAAACAAATTGTTAGAATAAACACGCAACACATTCTGTCCTCACAGAATCTAACCAATGATAATAAGTGTGTCGTCATCAAGCCTCTTGCAGACGATTTTTGAGCAAACTGCAACTGCGGCTGGTCCTCGGTTTTACCTCTCGCGGATACTTTGATGTCAATTGTGATCGTAAGGTGGCTGCAGCGCCGATCAAGTCGGACAAATGTTTATAACCAGAATGTATTGCTTTGTCAGCGGCAGCCGATCTTTGCGGCGCCACATGAAGTGGAACAAGTCTATTATTATCAGAGCCAGTGCCGTAGCTGGGGTTTGCGGGTGCCCCGGTGCAGGTTTTGTACCAGTGGGCCCTGTTTGAAATTGTTTAATTTGTATGTTCGTTCTGTTTCTTTATTTTGTGCTATTTACACAATGTTCACGTTTTTTCAAGTTTGTAGGGTGTCCAGGGTACAGAAACCAAATAATTAAAAAGTAAAATAGCACTGCATAGTCTTAAATGTAAAAATAAAATATAGTCAAAACAAAATTTAGTCAGACACCTTCAATTCTCACAATACTCACAGTTTATTGCTATAGTTTAGAAAACTGGTAATAAAACATGACAAGAACTCAGAGTGTCAGAACAAATTCATCTTGATAATGTCAGCTAATTTGATAGAGAGGTATGTATGGATTACTGTCAACCAAAAAAAATTCAGACAGCTGTTAGTATGACAGTATTTACACAACTATCAACACTTTGTTGACCAATTAACAAGCACATGCTTAATTTTGTTCAGTCTGTGGTGTAAAAGGTGGCATTAGCATTAAAGAAAAACACGTAAGCACAACGTGGTCAGGTCAAAGTGTCCTAAATAATAATTGGAAACTTTGCACACGCATCAGAACGGCAAAAATTTACATACTGATCTGATTTACATTTTCCCCTCGAAAACGAGATGTTACATCTCAAGGGTTTTCCTCTTCACAATAAATTTGACATATAGGTTGTCAGAAGTGGGTGTGGCAAAATGGCTCGATACGCGCCACCTTTTAAATTTTCAACGGAGTGCGCCTCGAGCTACGTTTTCACGTACATGCATGAAAATTGGTACACACGTGTAGACACACCATTACTACAAAAAGTCTCTTGGTACAAAAATCCAAAACCCAACAGGAAGTAAGTTTTTTTGAATTTCCTGTACGATTTGTTGCAAGCAGTTTTTTGCCATTTCCATGCCTCGTACTTTTGACGAAACTCTCCTCCTACAAGTTTTTATCGGATTGTCTTTAAATTTGGTGATGGTCATCATAAGACCTTTGTGACGTTAAATTGCGAAGGTTTTTGAGTTTTTTCGTCAAGGGGTGTGTCCCTGGCGGCCTGACAAAATTTGATGTTTCGCCGTGAAACACAGGAATTTGCTGTAACTCAGGCAAGCAATGTCCGATCTGCCCCAAACTTCACCACGTGTGATAGGTGTTCTGTCCTGAACAAACAACCATGACCAAATTCAGTTATATTCATAGCGCCACCTGCTGGTAACAGAAAGTGACATGGTTAACACTGTTATGGACTCCTAGGAACATATTAAAAGTGTCAACAAGTGCTAAATAGGTGGTAACAAGCTAGAACATCATACTAAAACATGCTAGCAACCACTTAGCTAAGTGCCTAAAGCATGCTACTAATGCAGTGATAAAGGAATTTAGCTGTAACTCATGCAAGCAATGTCCGATCTCGCCCTAACTTCACACGTTTGACAAGGAGTCCTGTCCTGAACACATCAACATGCCCATATTCGTTATAGTCATAGCACCACCTGCTGACAACAGGAAGTGTCATGTTTAACACTGTTATGGGACTCCTAGCACCGGTATTCAAAAAGTGTCAGCCAGTGCTAAATACACTGTCAACATGTTAGAAACCTACTTAAAACCATGCTAGCACACACTTAGTTACGTGCTAACGGCATGCTATTAAATGCAGTGAAACAGGCCCGTCCTGTAACTCAGGCATGCAGTGTCCAATCTGACCCAAGGTTAACAACGTTTGATAAGGAGTCCTGTCCTGAACACAACCATCGTGCCGTATTTTGATTATAGTCATAGGCCACCTACTGGCAACGGAAGCGAAACGACTATTTTGTTACAATTTAGCACTGCACTATTAGCAAACAAAACAGTAAAAAATATGCCATAGTGTGTCTCTAATCATGCTCAGCGAGAACTCAGAATAAGCTTCACTATGTGGCGCTAAAGGATGCTATTACATACTATTGAAACCAGGAAGTTGTTGTTAACTCATAGACTACAATGCCCCAATCTGCCCCAAACTTCAAACCTGTCCTGGCCTGAACACATCTAAAGGCCAACATTCACTTATAAGTTGTAAGCGCCCCATGCTGGCAAACAGGAAATGCTCTTTTACACATAAGCCTTAAACATGCAATGTCTGATCTGCCCTAAACTTGCCAGTGTTTGATAAGCTTCCTGGTCTCAACAGATCTTTAAGGCCAATATTTCAGTTATAATCATACCGCCACCTGCTGGCGAAAGGAAACTTACTTCTTTTTACCACTAACTTTAAACATGCAATGGTCTGAATCTGCCTGAAACTTTGCATGTTCTGTAAGAAGTCCTGGCCTGGAAGACATTACATGCCGATATTCAGTTATAATCATAGCGCCCACCTGTTGGGAGCAAGAAAATGTGGCACAAATATTATCATTTTATAAGCATATGGCCCAACGTTCGCTGTTCTCCTATGGCCACGGGTGGTGGTGAGCCCGGGTGCGGAGGCCCTTTCATCGCTGTTTGGCAGGCTTTAATTAGGGCCCGAGCACCGATGGTCGTGGAGGACCCTATTGGAATTGCTCATTTATATTAGGGCTTAAGCCTGGATGGGTGAGAGCCCTATTGCTTTTCCTTAGGATTAGTAGGGCCCGAGCACCGATGGTGTTGAGGACCCTCTTGTATCTGCTTCGTTTATGATTATTATTATTATGGCTGACTACGAGCACCGGGCACCGGTGGGGCGAGGACCCTCTTGGAATTGCTGTGTTTATTATTATTATTATTATTATTATTAGGCTCAAGCCTGGAGGGCGAGAGCCCTATTGTTTTTCCTTAGGATTATTTTTTATTATTTTTTATTATTATTATTCTTTATTTATTGTTTTTTTCCCGACGTCTCGGGAGCTTTTTGGGGGCCTTAACATGCTCAAAAAGTTCTTGAAAATTGGCACACACCTTGGAATACTGCGGCATTAGGGGTCGGGCAGAGAGGATGATCCACGGGCGTGGCACAGGGGCCTACAGCGCCCCCTGG
This sequence comes from Cyprinus carpio, assembly GCF_018340385.1. Lineage (NCBI taxonomy): Eukaryota > Metazoa > Chordata > Actinopteri > Cypriniformes > Cyprinidae > Cyprinus > Cyprinus carpio. The sequence continues at coordinate 43,412,476 of NC_056599.1, forward strand.
AATATGGAGGGCCATATATCATACATACTTGCACGTAGACTGAATGAAACTCGGTACACATATAGATCTCATCAAGCAAAACAACTTTCGTACTGAATGTCATAGGCTCCGCCCAAACAGGAAGTTGGCTATTTAGGGTTTTAGTATTGATCTTATTTTTCATCAAAGTTTTGGGGGCTTTTGGGCCCTTAACATGCTCAAAAACTCTTGAAAATTTGCACACACCTTAGAATATGTGGGCCATTAGGAGGCTGCAGAGGCTGAGACCCGGGCGTGGCACAGGGGCTCTACGGCGCCCCCTGGAACACAGTCAGAAATGTTGATCTATAGCTCACACATACTTGCACATATTCATATGAAACTCAGTACACATATAGATCTCATTGTGCCGAACAAACTTTCGTATTGCATGTCATAGGCTCCGCCCAACAGGAAGTCAGCTATTTAGAGCTATGTAAAAAGTGCATGCTCTGGGAATTTGATATACACTTGTCATAGGTTTTTTTACCCTCCATTGCCACCAAACCCAATACGGTCAAACATGATCTTAAGACATTGGGGATGAAAACTTGCCAGGGGATTTTTGATATCTCGAACAGTTTTTGCTCGTGGCGAGGCGTTGAAATTATGCCGAGAAATGAGAAACAGGAAGGGTAATCTAATAACATTCCACAACACATTTCCCTGATTTTAATTAAACTTCATCGGTTTGTTCGTTGTATGATGCCGATCGCATATATGGGGACTATTAGGAGGTCCAAAGTTATAGCGCCACCCAACTGGCAGCAGGAAGTGTGTCATTTTCAAAATGCTTTGAATTCAGCATCTCATTTTTACTCAATTTGCTTCAAACTTCATCAGAATAATGTCAAAAAAACGGCCGATGTAAAACTGTTTGAGGGGATATTGATATCTAATATAGTGTTGTTGAGCAAAATGGCAACATAGTCAAACTGGAATATTTTCTCGTGGTGATTTTGAGGCAGATAACATGCTTAGAATTTCTTGAAACTCAAAAACACATATCAGATTAATGATAGATAGACCACTGGCAAAAAAGCTCATAAAAAGGGCGTGGAGGAGGCACTCTATAGCGCCCACCTTTTGTGTAAAAGTGGGGGGCTTTAGTTTTTGTCACAGTGTCTGGGTGTGTTCCCCGGGTAACCACTAGATGTCCTCCTTTCCCATCGTGCGTCACCTTCCTGAACTACATTCCACCCGATCCCTGTCTCCTCATTGCACTCACCTGTCACTGGTTAGTAATCATTGCACGCAGTCAACTTCCCCATTAGCGTTTGTTCATGTTTCCTGTGTATTTATACCGGGTCTGTCTTAGTATGTGTCACGGAGTCCGTCTTATTATTCTCGTCCGTATCTAGTCGTGTCTAGCCTGGTGTTCTTGTTGTTTGATCGTTTTGGATCTGTTTGCTTTTGACCCCTGCCTGGACGTTTACTACCAGTGACAGGTGAGTGCAATGAGGAGACAGGGATCGTGGGGAAGGTAGTTCAGGAAGTGACCGACAACCTGTGGGGAAGGAGGACATCTAAGTGGTTACCAAGGGACACAACCCAGACCACTGTGACAGTTTTAGCTCCAGACACCAAACTCTGTACATATATTGTCTTATTAGACGACGCGACAAAACTTTCTATATAGTCAGTCATTAGCTACGACCAACAGGAAGGCGGCTATTTTGATTTGAATATGGATTTTTTCTGGCTCTGTGTGAGGCAGTGTATGGTGTGCTGAACTAGACTTCCTGATTGTCTGAGAGAAAATTGCGCCTCTACAGGAGCCGCATTCCCGGACTTGAGAGGGAGGAGTCTGCCTTTGTTTCACTTTTAAATCGGTTAAAAATACCAATAATATAATCAATTTAATTCACACTGACAAGGCTCTAAACCAACATAGACTTTTATTATTAGCGGGTCAGGGCTCATTAATAATTTGATGTCTGGCCAGCAGATCAGTGAGATATAGAGAGAGATAAAGCACCGCTGCCGATCAGCGCGTGCAGTCTCACAACGAGCTCAACAACAAACGAAATTTATTCTTGTTTAAAAAACCTTTTCAAAATATAAATATTCATAGGCGCGATTGCACACAAATTCCCCCCATTAGAACACACACAAGAGCTAAATTCAGATGTTTGTGATGTTAACAGTGTTAAAATGAAATATTGCTGCGAGTCTGTCTGACAGCGCGCGAGACTTCTGAACACTTGAAGGGGAAAAAAAAAAGTACATACATACAGAAACTACAAGCCTTTTACATTAAAACACTGCGGCGAATCAACACAAAAAACCAATTAGAAGAACATATTATAGATATGAAAATGAGTGTTTATGAGTGCTTGTGAGATTTTCTTTGTCTAGGGCTGAACATCACCATCGCTTTGCTCGCTCCCGAACATGGTGATGGTTTTTTTTTTCGGCGGCCGAGAACGGACAAATAAATACACGTTTCATTCACACTGACAAGCTAAACCAACATATGTTATTATTACGGGTCAGATCTCACTAATAATTGATGTCTGGCCCAGATCAGTATGAGAAGACCAGCGAGAAATCAACCGCTGCACACCTCAGCGCGTGCAGTCTCACAAACACGAGCTCACAATAAAAGCATTTTTATAGTTTTAAGAGCTTTTTAAAATAAAAATATTACCGCGAATGCACACAATCCACCCATTAGAACACAACAAGAGCTAAATTCAGGTGTTTGTGAGCTGTTTTCCGTGTGGAAATGAAAAGACTATTTGACAGCTGCTGAGACAGTCTAAGGGCAGAGAATAACATCGTGACATCTCTCGGCGCAATCCCCAAAAGGACCAGGAGACCTGAATGGCTTTTCTTCGTCGCAAGAACCTGATCGCACAAGACCAAGATACAAGAACAATACGTTGTTCAAAATACATAATAGCTTGGCGAATATAAACGAAAACAGCCACGTGAACATAAACAGTTGAGAAATAAATCTGAAGTTTATCATGATACTGGGATTTGAATATTAAAGTGCCTGCATTTACCAGCTGCTTTCTTCTTTCTCAATTTTAATCTATATAAAAACAGAAAAACCATTCGTCTTGGCTGCTTTTTTTTGTATGTGTGTATTTATTCATTGTATTTATTATTATTATTATTTATTATATTTTTTTTTGCTCTAACAAGGAATTAATCTATATTTAATTAACATCGATGACCGTGTTATTTTACATTTGAATTTGTCCAGTTTCTGCTTGTTTCTAAACCACCTAAACTTGTTAAAACATGATCTATTATACTATTGTTAGCAATTTCTTTATCGTCCAATTTTTCTGGTGTACACACTTTTATATACAAAACAAACTTGTTTTTTTTATATTAGTTAGACAACAGTTACAGTGGTCTTATAATAATCTATCAACACCGGTTTTGTTCAGATGCTTAAAAATGTTTGAATTGTAGGCTAATTTTTTTAAATGTATACCCTCACAACCTAAAAAAAAAAAAACCCAAAAACTACTTTGGAAACAGCCATATTTACGAAAAGCGTGCTTAACCTATAGAGAAAAAATGCTGTGATGAATTAAATTAGTGTTTCATTTTTAGTAATGACCATTTTTGTTGTCATAAAACCTTCTTCATTACAATACCAAAAATAACCATTGTCCAATAGTAATATTATGAAAACAATAACTGTTCGTATATTTTTTTTTCATCCTTATATAGTTTATGTAGTATAATTGTAAAACCAAAACCAAATTTAGCAACTCACATAGTTAATCATTCACACACCTGCCTGTTCCAAACGGTACAGTTTGAAATTAATCTCATGCATTCAGCCTGCCCTCCGCTCCCGATCCGTCAAATTAGAATTTGTAATTGTGGGTCTTTATCCATTAATACTAAATGTCTCTAATTTTTTTATTTTGTTACCTCAGTTCAAAAAATATTGGCCCCTTCATAACTGTTGTTCACAAATTGCTAGCGCCACTTTGCTCCCTGTTATCCACCTTGCCTGGCGCTTTCGACGCAGGATAGCTGAGATACTTCTCAGATCCTGTTTTCACGACTTGAAAAGGCTTCATTTATGTGCATCCCGTCCACAATTGCATATACCTGTCATATCTGTGCTTTTCATAACTTAACTAAAGCCCAATATATGTAATTACGTTGCAACCCACTATCATCTCCTCCCTACCATTACTTTTTTGTTATTTAATCGTATTCAACATATTTCGCAAGTTATCATCTACATTACTGAAACTGTGAAGAAGGGACCCCTATATACGTAGTTATCTATTTTTCATGTTTGCATATCCTTCGTACTCACATAAGGACTCATAGGTTTACTTGAACCAATAGACGACACGTTCATTGTGTAACTTGCATCATCGACACAAACCAAATTTGCGTGGACCCCTAATGATCACCTTGACTTAAACCGCATGTTTCAGTTACCCTTCTGTTCTTTGGCCCACAACGCTGCAGGTGACTGGAATGTGGACAGCAAACGGGGAAAAATAAGAGGCATGACTTTATGCATCAGCTAGCCACGCTATTACAATGTTCCATATCCAGACTTTTATTTCGAATAGAAAATACAGGGTTCAAGAAATAGTTTATTAATCATTTAAATGTCACTTTCCGTATGAATATTGTCTGTGTATGTGATTTCAAAGTCTTGATGGTTCAGA